>NC_066580.1:458451941-458621941 GCF_024323335.1 Lathyrus oleraceus
AAGAAAGTTCAAGAAGAAAGGGATTTGTACAGGAGTGGGCAGAGAGACTAAGGAAGGCCAGGAAGCCAGTTTAGGCCTAGATCTCAGGCTTTCAAGGGAAAATAGGTGCAACATGCAAGACCTAACTAACCTCCTCAATGTCAAGTGTGTAAGAAGTATCATTTTGGAAAATGTATTGTAAGTAGAATTAGGTGTTTTACTTGTCATAAGGAGGGACACATGTCTAGGGAATGTCCTCAGAATAAGAATCAGATGCAGGGGAGGAGCGTCGGTCGAGTTTATACTTTGGATGCAAGGAAGGCTAAGAGTAATAATGCCTTAATTGTTGGTACGTGTTACATCAATAATCATCCTTGTTTTATATTATTTGATTGTGGGGCGACACACTCTTTTGTATCAATTCGGTGCATGAAGCCTTGCAAGCAATTCCCTTGTCTCCTCCTATGGTGGTTACTACTGCCATGGATGATGTGGTTGAGACACCTTTGATTTGTGAAAATTGTTCGCTCTCGGTGAATGGTAGAATTTTCCATATTGATCTTATTTGTTTACCACTTAAGAAGGTTGATGTGGTTTTGGGGATAGATTGGCTTTCCGCCAACTCGGTGTTTATTGGTGGTGAAGAGAAGTTGATTATCATTCCATCTAGTGAAGCTACTCCAAAGGATGTGCTAACTATTATCTTGGAAGATACGGTTGGCATGGTTAATTTCTTATTTGAGAATGAAAAGTCAGTTCTCTTGGTTCTTACCTAGGAGCCTAGCGATAATCTGAGTGTTACACAAATCCCTGTTGTTTGTGAATTTCCAGAAGTTTTTCCTGAGGATGTCACCTCTCTTCCTCCTGAAGGGGGAAGTGGAATTCTCTATTGATCTGATACCTGGGACGGCTCCAATCTCCATCTCCCAGTATCGCATGGCGCCACTAGAGTTGAGAGAGTTGAAGAATCAATTGGAAGAGTTGTTAACCAAGCATTTTATCCGACCTAGTGTCTCACCATGGGGAGCTCCAGTGTTATTAGTAAAGAAGAAGGACGGTAGTATGCGGTTGTGTATTGATTATCGCCAGTTGAATAAAGTTACCATCAAGAACAAGTACCCCCTGCCAAGGATAAACGATTTGTTAGATCAGTTGAAAGGAGCATGTGTGTTCTCGAAGATTGATTTACGATCGAGCTATCATCAAATAAGAGTTAAGAGTTCGGATGTGCCAAAGACCGCATTTAGAACCCGATATGGCCATTATGAGTTCCTTGTAATGCCGTTTGGTGTAACGAATGCCCCAACTATTTTTATGGACTGTATGAATCGGATATTCCAACCCTACTTGGACCAGTTTGTGGTGATCTTTATTGATGACATTCTTATTTATTCTCGTACTCCTCAAGAGCACGGAGAACACCTAAGGATTGTTCTATCAGTACTGCAAGAGAAACAACTTTTTTCCAAGTTAAGTAAGTGTGAATTTTGGATGAACGAAGTGAGGTTTCTTGGTCATGTAATATCACAAGGAGGAGTATCGGTGGATCCATCTAAAGTTGAAGCAGTTATTAATTGGGAAAGAGCGAAGAATGCTTCCGAAGTCAGAAGTTTCTTAGGTTTGGTAGGTTACTTTCAAAGTTTTATACAGGGATTTTCGCAGATAGTGTTACCAATGACTAGACTTACCTGAAAGGAAATTTCTTTCAAATGGGATTCGAAGTGTGAGAAAAGTTTTATGAGTTTGAAGGAGAAGCTAACGAATGCTCATGTTTTAGTCATCCTTGATCCTAGTAAGTCTTATGAAGTATTTTATGATGCCTCTAAGAAAGGATTAGGAGGGGTGTAAATGCAGAGTGGTCAAGTTATAGCCTATGTCTCTCGTCAGTTGAAGCCTCATGAAGAGAACTACCCGACTCATGATCTTGAACTGGCTGATGTTGTCTTCGCATTGAAAGTTTGGTGACATTACTTGTATGGGGTGCATTTTGAGATGTTTAGTGATCACAAGAGTTTGAAATACTTATTTGATCAGAAAGAGTTAAATATGAGACAGAGGAGATGGATGGAGTATTTGAAGGACTTTGATTTTGAGCTTAAGTATCACCTGGGGAAGGAGAATAAGGTTGCGGATGCCTTAAGTCGGAAAGAGATTCATAAAGCAGAGCTGATGATGTTAGAGTATGCATTGTTGGAAAAGTTCCGAGATCTCAATCTTCAGTTTAGTTGGACGCAGGATGGTGGGATAATGGGAAATTTGAATGTTACTTCTAACCAAAGGGAAGCGATCCGACAAAGACAAATGATTGATGAGAAATTGCAAGAGATGTCGACTCAACTAGGTTTCACTCAGTCACCAGATAGAGTCATTCTGTTTAATCAAAGGATTTGTGTTCCGGATGATGTCGAGCTGAAAAGGAAAGTTTTGGAGGAAGCTCACAAAGGGACGTTTATTATACATCCAGGTTCATCGAAGATGTATCAAGACTTGAAGAAGGACTATTGGTGGCCTGGGATGAAAAGGGATATCGTAGAGTATGTGTCAGAATGCATTGTATGCCAACAGGTAAAGATTGAACATCATAAGCCAGGTGGGTTATTGCAGCCTTTAGAGATTCCAGTTTGGAAATGGGATAGTATTTCAATGGATTTTGCAGTAGGGTTACCTCGGACCCAAGGTGGTTATGATTCAGTTTGGGTAATTGTGGATCGGTTGACTAAGTCCGCGCACTTCTTGGCTGTGAAGACTACTTACAAGGCAAGTCATCTTGCACGGTTGTTCATTTTAGAAATTGTTAGGTTGCACGGTGTTCCTACTAGCATTGTGTATGATAGAGACCCAAAGTTTACTTCAAGGTTTTGGAGAGCATTCCAACAAGCTATGGGATCGAGATTGTGTTTGAGTACCTCTAATCATCCTCAGACGGATGGTCAGACTGAACGGACAATACAGACACTTGAAGATATGTTAAGAGCTTGTGTACTTGAAAGTGGAGGGAATTGGAGGGAGCTTTTAACATTGATTGAATTCGCATATAACAATAGTTATCATACAAGTATTGGGATGGCACCTTATGAAGCCTTGTATGGACGGAAATGTAGAACACCTTTATGTTGGAAAGAAGTTGGCGAAGAAAGGATCTTAGGACCGGAGATTATTCAAGAGACAACGAAAAAGATAAGGATGGTTCGTGATAAGATAAAGAAAGCACAAGATCGCCAAAAGAGCTATGCGGATCACAGGAGAAGACCATTGGAATTTGATGAAGGTGACCATGTATTTTTTAAGGTGACTCCGAGGTTGAGACTGAAAGGACTGATTAAGTCATAGAAGCTAAGTCCGAGATACATAGGGTCATACCAGATTATAGAAAGAATTGGAGAAGTAGCCTACAGATTAGCCTTACCGCCTTCTCTATCAGAAATGCATGATGTTTTTCACGTATCTCAACTCCGAAAGTTCATTACAGATTCTCTTCAGTCTATTCTTCCAGATTCAATAGAAGTAGAAGCAGATCTGACTTTCGAACCTCTACCAAGTCGCATTACAGGACGAGAAGTTAAGGTATTAAGGAATAAGGAGATTCCTCTTGTTAAGGTTCAGGGGGATTAATCACACCCAAGCGACACCACCTGGGAACTAGAGTCAGAAATGCGAGAAGCTTACCCTCATCTCTTCCAGGTAATATTTAAATTCGAGGACGATTTTATTTAAGGGGGGAGGATGTAATACCCCGAATTTCCTTAAATGCCTAAATTCCTATTAATTGAGATCAACTGAGTTCCTATGTGCTCTAAAAGTTGCCAATTGGGATAAATAGAGAAAATAGTGAGTTCAGGTTGACTTAATTAATATTATTTGGAAGTGACCTTTTTATTAATTGGGACATTTTGGTAACACTAATAATGGGTCAATAGCTCCGGTAGAACAAATATTACAAGTTAGTTCCACTTGAGATATTTGTTACTACCACTCCACCACTTCCTAACCACACAAATCATAATGGCCACTTGTTTTTTACCTTTGACCCACTCACCACCACATGTTTGTGTCTTATACCACCTACCATTTGCCATTTGTTTTCTATGTATCAAAAAGGATAAGTAGAGAGAAAGGAAAGCATAGAAAGGAAGAGGAAGCTTAAGAGAAGAAGGAAAAGCAAGGCTAGTGGAGAAGAAGAAGAATGAAAAAAAATGGAACCAACACCATCATCTTCATCCTCATTTCATCTTCCACAACTTCTCCTCTTCAATTTCTTGAGGTGGGTTCTAGTTGGAAACTTTAGGTTTCTAGAAAAGTTAGGGTTGTAGAATGTTAGACAAATCATGAAAATCCATGCTATAAGATAAATATGTTCTTGCTCTTGTTGATTTACCTGAACATGTTCCTTGATGTGTTTTTATGATTGGTATGATAATATGATTTGTTATGGTTATGTTATGATGTTGAAATCCTTGTAGTTATGAACTTGGGATTCTTGTTGTACATGTGTATATGAGCATGTAGTGAGATGGATGTGTTGGAAGAAGGAGTGTGGGTTTGATTGGAAATGGAGTTATAGAGGAAAATGGTGTTCTGAGAAGTGGAAAAATGAAAATATGAGTGAACCAATCGATTGGGCCCTGTTATCAATCGATTAACAGCCTTTGATTTAGCAGAAAAATGAAATTTTTATCGGACCAATCGATTGACATTGCATGTCAATCGATTGCACAAACTTGCTGTATATGAACAGTGGAAATTTTCAGCAGGATCAATCGATTGACACTCAGTATCAATGGATTGACACTCAGCAAATTTTGAAAAACAGAAATGTGAGTGGAACCAATCGATTGGGCTTCCCCAACCAATCGATTGACTCAAGTTAAAAACTTCAAAATCCATTTCCTAAGTGTTTCTAAATGCATTTTTCCATCCATTAATCAATTGTGATGCTATGTTTATGTTGAATACATGTTAATGGTGAAAATTACATGATGAATCTAGTGACTTAACTTAGGATTGAAATTTAGGTCATGAGTGAGGTTTATAATCTAGATAATGCGAGAATACGGTATTCATTTGTACGACGCTTATGTGGAGGTCGTGGACGAATTGTTGCCTTGATTGAGAACGAGACGCATTGTATGGAACATGCCATGTTATTGTTGTGTATTGTGGTGAATGGAGTCACCTATGATTGATGAATTATGTTATGGTTCGTGGAACCGATGATTGTAGAACCGATCATGTATTCAGAACGTATGTTTTCTGTGGTGATACACATCTCTATTGGTATGCTTAGACGTGTAAGCATTGGGATATGGGACCAATGATTCGAGCCTCAATTGGGTTTGAGCCCCAACCATGGCGGACATGGGGGAAAGGTGGACACCAAAGTGGGATAAGGCCTATACGGTGAAAGAGACTCAAAGTGGGTAGAGTCCCATACGAGTGATGGTTCTCAATAGTGGGTTTAAGTCCTATAGGGGAACCGGATATCCACCGCGAAAGTCGAATCATACGAGCATGCATGAACCAGACATGGCTTAGACGTAAGTCCGTTCGAGAATTGATGTGTCGTGACTTGAATAATGATCTGGTTTGAGTTGCGAGAACTCAGGTGCATGTTGCCATACAATTGCAAGTTAGTTTCCCCATCGCTCAAGTCTTCGTTCCCTTGAATTGGATATGAGTTGAATATTTATTAGAAAATCCTGTAGAGTCGAGTGGACTCATAAGATAGGGAACCCACTGAGATTATTATCTCACCTCATGTTGTTGATTATTTTTCAGGTGGTTATGAGCATGATAAGGGTAAGGGCAAGATAGAGTGATGTCTTGCTTACCTGATGACTGGTGGCTTTTCTTCCGCTGTGTAGATATTTTTGAGATCATTGTCTAATGATCTAGATCAGTAGTTTTATTTTGGGCACTCTTATGTATATTTTATGCCATGTTATGTTATTTTGGACATGTATTTGTATGTGTACAATGTGTTGTTAGGCACTTATGTATTTCAATATCAATTTTACACTATGTATAATATGTATTCTAGACATATATTATATGTGGGTGTTACACTTCTAATTAAATAAATTTATGAAAATTTATTTTTCACATCATAATATCATAAAATCTTTGAAGTACTAGTAAAAAAATCATTATGAAGGAGTGACATCGTAGGAAAATACATTCTCTAAGTCAGGAGAAACAAGTAAGAGTAACTAAAACAATTCACTTGTGGTTGAGTTTCTCTCTTTACTTTCTCTCTTATGATACGATATTGATTATGAGTCAAAGACCTCTTAGTCCCTTATCATTGTGTGTGAATTTATGATTTCTGCAACATTTTCATTTTGCAATGACCTGTCTATTATTATACATATTAAAATAGAATTTCAAATTAGTTGCTACATAATCTAAGTTTTGCCAAATCACTAATATCTGACGTGTCACATTCCAAAACACTGTAATACACCTTTCAATACATTCTAATACACATTTCATTCTTCTTCTATTGTCTCTTTATATACTCACGTTATTAACCTTCGTGTGTGTAGAAAAAAATGTTTTAAAAATGAATATGTAACTAAGATTGAAGATTACTCCCAAGAATCCAAACAAGACGATCACAAACAACTCAAATGATTTTAAAAAAAATTAAAAATTTAAAAAATAATTTAAATGACAACTGATACAATTTTGTTAAATTTTTAAGTGATTAATTATTATCTACAGTATAAAAAGTATAATACTGTTGATTCATCATCATCACATGTTTGCATTATTTTATATGTTTATAAAATAAAAGTCAATTTTTTTAATATCCAACGTCTAAGATTAACTGATGTCGTAAAATCATTTTACACTATCAGTGTATTTCAATTAAATCCAATTTTTAAATAATAACTTTATGTATTAAATAAATAAGTCAGAAACATTTTTGTTATTTTGATTATTAAAATATTTTTAAATTCAAATTGGTCATCAATCCAATCAAATTATTGGATCATTAGATTATTGATCGAACCATTTCATTTCAGTTTATACAAACAAATTTTAAAAAATCATGAAACAAAATTATTGACATAAACTTTTTAACTATAAAATGTACATACAAAAATTCTAAATTTTCCCATTCAAATAAGTTAAATAACAATCTTAAATAAAATTTCAATTTCAAAACATAACAATTTATTGATGCTTATAGATTATGATATAATAACACATAATAAATTAATAAACTAATAATATAGAACAATAAACAAATATTATGTTTTATATTAATAATTAAAAATAAGAGATATAGTAGAAAAATAAAAATTTATTAAAAAAATAGTAAAAATAATGTAAATTTTACTTAAAAATAAAGAGATTTAAACTTAAAAATAATGTCAAAATTTAACTTTTATTAATTTATAGTATTTTTCAATTACATAATTAATTTTTAACTTTTTTAATTTATACTATTATTTTATTGTTAATTTATAGTATAATTCTATCGTATTAATGTTTTCTAATTTTTTCAAATCAAAACTTTAAACTGAAGACCGATACAAATTTAATGATTATGTGAAATATATCTAATAGTTACAAAACCAACAATCCCATCAAATTGGATATGAGATGATGAGTTCAATAAAAAAAATTGATAATGTTAAAATCTATCAAATGTTGTAATGTATTGTTTAATTTATTTTAACAATTGGCTATGTAATATTTCATTATTTTTAATATATTTATAACAATTATCAATGATGATTTTATCTCCATTATTACATCTGTTTCGATTCTGCATTTGAGTTACTAATTTAATAGGTTGTTTCTTTAAACATTCAGAGATTTCAATAAATATTCATAGATACATCTAAGTCAGGCATATAACTGAGACGTGGTTCAAACACTACTGAATTGTATGTGATGGGGTGGTCGGAAATGCATCTATGAAATATAGAGGTAGTTTTGATTTTTCAAAAAAGTGGGGAAACAATTCATAGGTGCATTATGCAATCCACGTCCAAAACTCATTTTGAGCAGCCATTTGAGACATGCAGAGCAAGTCTGCGATTGAGGGGGAAAAATCAATAATGGAAAAAATGAATTCCAAAAATCATTTTGAGCAGCCATTTGAGATATGCAAGTCTGCCATTGAGAAAAAAAATGCCTGGAAAGCTCCTATGAACAATATCTGTCTTCCCAAAAAAAACAAAAATGGTAATACTAATATACATGAATATAATGAAGGATGTGAAAGATCATCCGCTCCTGTTATTCGTTCTGGAGCCTGAAAAAATAATGGCAACGCTATGTGAGAATAGAAAGGAAAGTAGTAATTGAATGCACTCCAGCTCCAAGCCCTCAAAATTTGCAGAAGCACAAACGTATAGACTAAATACTGAGTGTTAGTCGATTCCCTTAGCCAATAAACATGACCAGCACTCATTTGTGTCAGCCATGGGATCAAAACCTGACATGTATATCCCTCAATTTTCATTTGAACCAGAATGTTAAGACTTCTTATACTTCCGGGTCTTGTAACAACATACAAACTTATCAGACACTGTCTCCTGAACTGCCAGTAGAATACATCGAAGAAGTTGGTAATCCACGAATTTTAGGCAAGCCAGTTGTCTCAGGCGAACTGTGTCCCCATTCAACTGTTTCAGCTTCAAGAGGTAGGTCGTCCAAGTCCTACCAAGATGAAATACAGTCATCAGAGACCAACCATATTTTGGAATCAATATGATTATGCAGAAAAGCTCATGGATTTCAAGATCATATAAATATATATCTTGGACAATATGTATGTCTACCAATCATTAGAAACTGATACAGTAAGTAACAGGAACAGGTCAACTGCACTCATGTAGAAAAGTGTTATCTTGTGCCAAACATTGAGGTCAACAGCCTATTGTTCACAGAAAATCAAGGTTTTAATGATATACTTGTACAAACAAACGAATTACCAATTTACAACTATTATAAGTGTTTACCATGTGAGAAGCCAATGTCAGTAGCCAACAATTTGAATCAAGGAGAACCACAATTGTCTTCTAATAAAATAGTATTAATTCCATTAAATATAGATGAGCAGCCTATGCGTATGTTTGGTTGTAAGAAGAAAGTGAGAATGGGGAAAGATGTAACAAAAAGTGGAGAGAATGAAATAGAAAATCGAGTACATTTGATGCATTGTTTGATAAAAGAGAAAAAAAGAGAAAAGAGAGACAAATAGACTATGAAAGAGAAAAAATAATTGTGTTTTCCTCTCTCTCCTTGATTGCTTGGAAAGATCTCATAAAAGAGCAATGCTGTTAACTTTTAAGCAGACAAATATCATTGAGTTAGAGAGTTGAGATTTCATACTATATAAATCACATTTCATCAAATCAGATCCATCAAATTAATAATCAATTAATTTAAATAAGTATTAAAACAAATTAATTAAATTAGTTACATAAAATTTAATTAATTAAAATTAATAATTTAATTGTATCAAACTGGTAAACTAATTCATTTTAAAATAATCAATAAACTATATGTTGGTTTTAACTATAGGATATTTTTATCTTTTTCAAAAATAATAACATTTCTTTCTCCCTTGCTTCTGTCTTTTGTCTATTTCTTCTCACTTTATCTCCATAAGTGGAGAGAGAAATGTAAAATATATGGGGTCCATTGTTTTTTACTCTCTTCCCTACTCCTAAAAAATCAAGAGAAATTACCAATCTCTTTTCAACATCCCACCAACCTCACACTTTCCAATTTCTAGTCTTACCAATCACACCCTATATAGGAGAGCAACATAACACCTCAACTACTAGTTTTCAGAATAGCTTTGCAACCATCTTGAACCATCTTGAAATGAGTAATAAACGACCTCCACGCCCCCTCCATTCATGACTGCCAATCCCATACACCCCTCCCCCCCCCCAAACTAGCATTAAAAGTTTTTGAAATCTGTGGGCCCCATTGTTTTTTACAACAAATCAAGAGAAATTACCACTCCCTTCAACTTCCCTCTCACCTCTTTCTCTCTTTCCAATTTCTACTCTATCCACCACGCCCCTAATGGAGATTTTTGATGCAATAGTTGGTCTTCGCCATGTGATCCAAAGGTCACAGGTCCGAGTCATGGATTCACCTTCTTACAAATATATGGCTACAAATTATAAAACCACACAGCCAGGCCGAGCCTTTCCAGGACCTAGCAATAGCTTTATAACACCCCTTTTCTCTCTATAGGTGTTGGTCTAAGGTGAGCAGATCAAAGTCATTAGCAAATATCATGAGCTCTCAGAAAACCACGGATAAAATTTTTAAAGGAGATCCAAACTGTCACTTAAAATAACACAGAACTTCAGTAAAAATGCAAACTGAAGTGTTAAAAGAATCTCACCCTAAAAGCTTGTTGATAAGCTCGGAGCAGTTCTCGACAGCGCTTTCTTTTAACGGATATCTCATTAGGCTCTTGCAACATCTCTTCAAAAAGATCATCTCTGGTTTTTAAACGACATAAAGAGCAAAATTAGCAACCAAAATCAGACAAATTATATCAACTGCAAAATAAATCTGAATCTCCATGCTACAGCCATGTTACCTGTATAGATTTGAGATGAAGACATTGTGCAGCTCTCTCTTAGTGTTATTTACCTAGTTTATAGAATGCATGAAAATTCAGATATATTAAAAAACACTCGGGTGGCATAGGAAATATACTAAACTGCAGGGAATGCTATTAGAATTTTCAGGAAATATCAACATATTTTAGAGGTCTCTTAAGACTTGTTTATTTCCATCTTTCATGTATTTCCTGACCTGTTTTACTTATTTAACAAGGATCAGCTATCAGGAATCTAGTAATAATATAAACAAGGAGAAGGATTAGGGCATTGTCTTTTGTAACACTATCACACACCATATTATCAAAACTATGGGCCCTTTTGTTTGAGCTTTAAAAAAAATAGATTTTTTTGTATTTTCAAAATTGATTTTTATAAAGATGTTTTTTAAATTATTAAAAGTTTTTTTAAATTTGTTTTTATAAATTGAAAAACTAATTTTGACATCCTATAACATAAATATGCATTATTGAAGATTAAAACATAGTCAAAATCACAATTTTTTCAAAAATGATTTTTATGAAAAGCTATTTGAAATAGTTATAACAGAAGGACGAAATACCTACAATAGCATTTTAAGAATAAAATCTAAACCAATTTTTCATTTGAAGCTTTTTTTTAAAACCAATATCAAGTAGAGAAACTGCAACTACTGATATCGCTTCAATGCACTTCGTGAGCAAAATCAATGAATGGATTAGAGCGCAATATGGATGACATTTGGTGGATAGTCATTAATCAGATTGGAAATTAGATTTGGTATATGGGAACATAAGATTTTTGTATACGACCGCCTAACATACCATTCGATTTTGAAAGCATCATACACTTACTCTAAACTTATCTCGGAAATATTTATTAAAAAATGCAAAGTCTAAAAGAAGGGAAGATACCAAGAAGTGCATAATCGCCTTAGGAATAAGATCCTCGACATTTTTTCTGACAATCTCGTAATATGACCTCAAAAGCAACTTTGTTACTGTAATTTCAACAGCTAGTGTCTCTGAACTTCTCTCAGATGGCCTCAAGACAGAGGGGGGCTACAAAACCCAAAGCACATTAAATACACATGAAGGCATGCGCACGCGCACACACACACTCATAAAACAAATTGTCAATAAATGAATGCTTCAATTTCAAGTTTAACATAGTATATACACCTCTCTCAAATGAATTGTAGAGGATGGATGCACACTCTCAACTGGATCATAATGAGGTTTACTATTTGTATTCTCCCTCACAGACACACGATTATCACCTCCACCAAAAATAGATGAGATCCCCCAACTAGATCCACCAGCAGCTCCTGACGGAAACAAACACCAAGCAACCAAAAACATCAAAGACAGTTGATTGAACAAAAACAAAATAAAGGTGCCAAATTAAATGCACAACAAAGCACATGCCTCTGAAAACTCAAATGTTCGAATAAAAAAACAACTTACCTGAATGCACTACTTTATCAGCATCTGATGCAGCACGCACGCCCTGTTTTTATCCATATCATTAGTATCAACAAATTAGAACAAGATAATATAATATCCCTCATCTTGCCATGAAACAACGTAAGTAAAACCTCCAGTCAACAAATCAGGATAAAATTACATGATCTGCCATTCCTCCATTGGCATGTCTTGCAAGAATAGCTCGAGGCTTTCCACTTCTTTCAGAAGCTAATCCTTTATCAGAATCCAAAGCATCCTATTAGAAATTAACAGGAGAATTTCAAACCAAAAATAGGAAAGCAAAGATTAGTTCTCACAGCTAGTATGAAAAACAATGTATAGAGCCCACAAAATGTATTTGTACCTTCAATTTAGAAACTGGCAGAGAAACTGTAGAAGACTTGGTCTGTTGAACTGCAGCTTCTAATGCTTTACTTCCACCAATAAAATTTGGGTGGGAAGTGTTTATGTAATCCATCTGCAAAATGCAGTAATTTAATGAGACATTGAGGATAAGGAATAGAAGTTTCACTTCAATAGACCATCACCTTAATAAGCTAATCTTATATGTGGCATAATAACAGGTTTCTACTAGAATTCCAAAAATTGTCAATATTATTTGTTATAGTAGGATTCTAGATGAAAAAAAGGAGAAAATTGAAAGAGTTTGAATATTACTAATAATAGTTTGAGACTAACTTTGGTACAAAAGAATAAACGCCAATCTTTGTTTATAGGGATACATAGGCTCAATCTTAACTAAAGAGAGAAATTAGGAAACTACTCATAAAAATAAGTAATATAAAAACAAACTTAGAAAATAGTCTAAGATACTCTAATAATCTAAGATAGTAAATAAGATATTTTCTAATGTTCTAATTCTCAAGCTAAAGCTTACCAAACTTTAACTTGTTACAGATAAACCCTTTGAAATAGAAAATATAACACACGACATAATTAGACGTAGAAAAGATATATTGGATAAACCAATGAAGAACTCCTGAACAATCAAGCAATAAAGTTTGTGCCGAAGAACAGACCACCTAACAACAACCAATTGAAGAAACCACCGGTGACTTTCATGAACATTAGACAAACCAAAGTGATATAATACTAAGCCAGCGGTAACAGCAGCTGAAATCCAAAGTAGAAGATGTCACATCTTCAAACAATACCAAAAAGGATGTAAGGCCAGTGCTACCCATAGCTGAAGCCCAAGCTAGGTGTAAAATCTTCAAACCAAACTGAAATAATATTGAATCAACGCCAGGCGTGGGTGAAATCATAAGGAAAACTTAAATTTGATGATGGTTTCAGTGGTGTCACAACTTTGAATCAGATTGGAATGATAAGTTGAGGTCTGGAAACAGCAGCAGAAACAGATATGTAGTGCAGCAAACGACATCAGCTCTAAAGAAGCAGCTCGACTATAACAACCAGAGGGTATCAATTTTGAGCGTCTAAATACTAACATAAAAAGCATGTATATATTTTCATAACACAAGTAAATTTCATCATACCTCCATTTCTATGATGTGTGTGATCATAGTCTCTGAGGGTTCAAGGCCTTCTCGTAAAAAGTTCCCAATAACTTCATCCATGTGTTTTCTCAAGAAAGGGAATCGCTGCAGTTCAGTCACCATACAGCGATGGCTGATCTGAAAAGAAGATATTTTAATCTGGCACACATTTGTGTGGAACTGAAACTGAAGTGAGGCAGAAGAAATGGCAAGCCATAAATCCTTACCTTCATTAACTCATCGTATATAAACCTGGCACATTGAAGACTTGGATCCAATAGCCGAGATATCTGCCTTCGTACAAGGACTTCAAATGGAACCTAGTTAGAGGGAAATAATAGATAAGTATGTTTTTTTACTTTTGATACCAAAGTATGTTCTGCAGTTGGGGAAAAAATTACCCCATCAATGATTCAATAATAGGATAAGTATGTATTAATTGAAGAAAACGAAAATTATATGTGATTGCAACAAGACCTACATCTGGAACAAACAGTGCTGCTTTAGGTCCAGTTGCATTCTGTATCGCGGTACGAATATCATCATCAGTCAAGTCTTCACACGGATCCACTTCCTATTAGATACATTAAATGACATAATAATAGAACTTAAGAGCCAGCTCTGAAGAAATGAAGAGATCAACACAATAGTCATTGGATCTATTGTGAATGAAACATGTGCTAGAAGATTTGAAGACACATTGTGAAAATCCTATGAAGTTGTTTTGTGACAACAAAACGGTCATTAGTATTGCACATAATAATCCTATTAACATGACAAAACAAAACGCATTGACATTGATCGACCTTTCATTAAAGAGAAGTTGAATAGTGGATTGATAACTACCACCTACACTCCTTGTAGGTAAAAGTTGGCAGATGTGTTAACAAATGATTTACCAACCAAACAGTTAAATCAACATACTTGCAAACATAGAATGATCGATATACACTCATCAGCTTGAGGGGGAGCGTTGTAAACAATAAGCCGCGTTAATTTTATTTCATCTTTAATTGATTTTATTTTATCTTTAATTAGTTTTATCTTATTGAATGGGCCCGTTATGCAAAGCCCAATAGATCTAGATTTTTCTCAATATAAACAAATTAACTATTGTACTGTAACATAATTATGAAATAATATATTATTAAACCGTTTTCTACATATATGAATGAAGTAAGAATAATTAGCAGAAAACCTGTTAATGGGCATCTAAATTAAATAGGATAAATTGATGTGATACACACCAACTACAACCAAATAGATATAGACCAGGTGGGTCGTTATTTTGCTGATAAATTACACAGGTTAATAGCATACTTATAACTATACACATTTGCTAATAAATTACCCAGGTACAATCATATATGTATAAGACAAAAGGTTCATACCTCTAAACTCCTCACAAATATGGATTGAAAAATGTAATTAATCCGTGCTCCACCTGATAGCTCAGATGTAGACATCGCCTCATTCTTCCCCTCTACCATGGAGGAGAAAGCTTTTTCAACCAAAAAAAATAGTATTACTGACTGTGGGAGATAATTAATTAGTTATATGTGGAAAATCAATTCGCGAATATTATTAGAAATGGATGGTTTTGCAAATGTAAGAGCTGAAGAGGAGATAAGAAATCTTATGGTTGAGATAGTTAAGTACCATCACAATATTTTGAAAGAATATTAAGGATAAGTGCGCCCTGCCCAGCCTGCAAGATATGAAGAATCGTGTATAGATAAACTAGTGTATACGGCCGGTCAAAGCACAAAATGTGTTGCTTTATATTACAAGGAGAATCATCATACAGTATTATTTACAAATGTCCTAGAGACACATCAAAATATTAACACATGCCTTGGACTCTGTGATATCTCCATAGCTTGCATGTTCCTTTGCAAGAGTGACTAGTGAAGTGCTTATACGTGCTTTCAGCCCTGGTAGCACAGCCTTGATATGTTGTGCAAGAATCTGCAAGAGATGGACAGGCAAATATGTATATAAATTTGAAATTCCCAAGTCCAGGAATTGGAATCTTCTAAGACTTCAAAGTTGTATGATCTTTTGGGTAATTTTAGGAATTTAATTCTTTAATTGTATGAGTAAGATGAAGGTGTAGTTAAGGCCGGCATTTAAGAAATTAAAATAACAAAGATTAATTTGCACTAGCAACATTGCAAAGCCTACCTTGTTCAATTTCTTTGCCAATTGAGGAACGCCACAACTATCAGCTAGACCACTATATATCTTGAATACCACAGAAAAAATCAGAATAAAGAAGTGACATGTAATGAATATTACAAACTAGTATGCAATTACACTTCCTTACAGGATGACTGCGGAAAAACTTCTCTTCAGCAGCAAGAGCATCCTTTATACTCCGATTCATCATAATATCCTAATTTGACATGAAATCAAACAACGGAATTTTAGTATTACATGTTGACCTAGACACTAATCAATCAATTTATAGAAGTGCATATTTGTTTGGGATGATGACATACTTCTCTCATGTGCATGCACTCAATATTTAATAATAACCCATTCTTAACAGATAGATGCAGATGCAAAGGCTAAATGTAGCAAGCCAGAAACTGTCTGCAATTGATTACAGCAGGATGGATCATGGAATAGAAGTAGAACACATTACCTCCTGGCTCCGATTCACAACACCAACATAACCAAGTCGGAGGGGAATAATGTCTCCCTTTAACAGATTCCGAGCATCAGTGCCTCTGTCCATGATATCCAACTACAAACCAAGTCCAAGTAATTTTGTTCCTAAACTCGTCAGAACAAGGAAACAGCATAACAAAATTCATAATTAGATTTTCGTATAAGGAGAGATATACTAAACCTTGGTTATGACACCTATCGTTCTATGACCTGCAAAAAGGGGAAAAGGAACATTTAAAAACGAAACACATAGATTTTGAAAAGATTAAATTGATTTGGGGATATAAAAAGGGCACCATCAGGATCAGCATTTCCAGCCATTTGAAGAGCATCAGAATTAGCCATATCTGAATTAGCAGGAGTAACAGCAAGAATGAGACAAGTGGGAACTTTGATATAGGACATGATCATGGTTCTAATTCGAGCTTCAATATCGGAAGGTTGATCACCAACAGGAACTTTGGTAATACCGGGGAGATCCACAAGGGTGATATCAAGAACATTAGGAGAATAAATTTTGAGACGAATCTGCTTATCAGAAACACCTTTGTTCCCTCCAGCTTCTCTATCAGTTTCAGCCTAAAAATAATATTACATGATAATCAATATCATATTCAATTCAATTCAATTAAACTAGTAGTGTTGTTGAAATTGAGAGAAGTGAAATGAAAAGAACAAACCTGAATTTCAGCACGGACTTGGGAGAAATCATGGAAGGTACGCCCAGGTAAATGAAGAAACTCGGCGGATTCAGGTTGGGAAGATTGAACGTGAACGAGTTGGAGAACAAGAGGTCTTCTAGTGCAGATTTCGTTACCACGGGGGAGGAAGTCACGGCCGACGAGAGCTTCGAGGACGCTAGACTTGCCACTACTCTGGCTGCCGACAACTGCTACCTGAGGGAGGTCGATGGTGGATTGGCTTCCGACACGGCTGAAGATGTCTTGAAGTTTGTTGACCAGTGAAATTACAGAGGATCCGAGCGGGGCGCCGTCATTCGCCACCGCCATAACTTGATTAGGGTTTTAGCGGCGATGAGAATGGTGATAAGCAATCGCGTTAGTTAAATCTCAGCTCAACTCACTTCGTGTGATTGTTGTTGTTCGTTTTCTATTGTGCGCGGTTTTCAACTACTTTCACGTCTTTCGTATCAAGAAATGAAACAGGTTTTTGAATGAAACTTTTTTTTAGGCAAAGTTAAATGTTTCTCATTCATTCATCACAATAACACATGATTAACAGGTTGGATTCTAGCTGTCGAAAAAATAGGTTAGATTCATTTCATCCATTTTATTTTTTATTTGGTTCACCGGTTCAACTGAAAATTATTAAATTTATTTGATAAAAAAACATCCATACAATTGTGAAAAATATCAAATTCATAAGATAAACAATTGTAAAAATTTGAATTTTTTTTTAAATAATCATGCTTTTTAAATTAAATCTCTAAATAATTATTTTTTCAAAAAAAATATCAAAATAATCACATTTACTAACTGATACGCCAGTTGAACTGACGCATCCATTTAAGCTTATGAGGAGGCACCATTGGAGCAGACGCATGCTCCCAATGGTCATGCATGTAGGCGTCATGCCTCTTGACGCATGCATGTATGATATCACATGCATTGGTGCACACATACACTACATAATGTATAGGTCAATGCATCAGGTGCGGTGCATGTACCTTTAATTTTTATTTTATTTAAATGTTAATTTTATAATTAAATAAAAAAATATTGAAAATAAAAATTATATTTATGTTATAATAAAAATTACATAGAATTGACAAGAAATTCAATTACCGACCCGATTGAAACGTCCACATGTTCCACATTCAGGCGCGTTAGTCTATCTTCGAGGTCTCCCACGATTTTCCTGAGGTGTTTGAGATCTTTGAGTGTTGACATGATCAAATGGTGGCTGGTGCGAAGGTCCGGTGGAAGGTCCAGCGGTATTTGATAGATGTGTCATCATTTGTTCCCAATAGTTAGGGGGTTCTCGCCAACGGCGCTTCCGTAATTGAGCTCGGTGCACATGTTATCGTAGTTGGGTCGATGTGGTTGGGTGAATTGTTCACGGTATAGTTGCCTGAATTGGGACATTGAATCATTTTGGAAACGAATCAATGGTTCCTGGGATGTACTATAGTTAAACAATGGTTAGGTGTTGTGGTGATGGGATGTTTGGGTGGTCATTGGTGGGGGACTACGATGGCATGAATTGTATGAATCATCTGGGTTATAGACTGTTGTGTTGGTTGTGTATGGTTGGTGGTGGGTAGGGTTTGATTCTTGGTTTTGAGGTTTGGTGTGTGGCATGAATGGGTTGCGAGGTTAGGTGTTTGGTTGTTATGTGTATGTGGTAGGGTGATGGTGTGAGATTGGTCGTTGGGTTTGGGTGGTTTGACATTATTCTTGGACGGGGACTTGTTGTTGGGCGTATGATGATGAAGCTAGTTGGCGTGGATCAATCAAATATCTTGGCTCAAACATAAATTGTTATGTTGTAACCGACCTAAACCATGTCATATATTGTTGAGTTGGTCTAGCACCATGTATGACTGGTTCGTTTAAGATGTGTTGTCGTCGATTCCTCCAATGACGACACATCTCTTTTGCGAAGTCTCTTCAGTCGGAATAATCTCATTGGGCATCGACTCTTTTTTGATGTCAATCTCCCAAACACGTAGGAGGTTCTGAAATTTGTTGTTGCATGTCGAACTGCAGTTTTACCTGGTCACTCTGGTGCACCTCCACAGTAGTGAAGTGGATAATTGGTGTTTTTGCTATCCAAACTGCATCATCATCATGGTTAACCTGATGATCAAGACTTAGATATGGTCTCCAGATAAACTGTACAACAATACAACATGATTAGATGATAAATAATTTGATAATTATTTTTAAATCAAAATAGAGTTGTGTAAGAGTATTACATCGTCTGGTCCAATGTGATCCAATAGATTGCGATAGACTACTATAGCGTGTTTCGGACACCTATTGTAGTTCATACCTCTAGCTGACCACCTAGATCAAAAACAATTGAAAAATATTATTTAAATTTAATTGTAATATAAAGTCTAATTAATTATATTATAAAGTTTTAAACTTACTTTGTTGCAAATGGGAATATGAATGGTTTCTCGTTTACCGGGGCGAGTGCATTCTTGATCAACCACATGCTTGTAACAAATATGTGCATGAATAAAACGTACACGTGTTTTTTTTTGCATTTTTACACATCGCACTATATAGATGGGCCAAAACAGTTGAACCCCAATTATATGTGCTTACCTTATTTATGTTTCGTAACAATGGTAAATACATAATATTTACCGTATTACCAGTACTTTCAGGAAATAAAAAATTACCAAATAAAATCATAATATAACACCGAGCTTTAATTATTTTTTCATACTCGGTAGATTCTTCGGTCAATATTATACTCGCATCTGAAACAAAGAATAGAAAAGAAATTGCAATGTAGTCATGTGGGCCAAATCATCTATAAAAATTTGATGTGGTTTGCAGACAACCAGGTAAAGTTTTATCGGTTGAAGATTCGAGATGATGACGATGTTCATCATATGTCTGTCAGTCATGAACAATTTGGGTATAACGATATAGAGTTGTATATATTACCACAACAACAATAAGTGTCTCAGTTCATTGATCAGTCACAAGTGTTTTATGAAACTGATGACGATGAACAACCATGCATCAAAGGTTTTTCTTTCTGTAAACCTATTATACAAATTGATGGTACATGGTTGTACGGGAAATATAAAGGAACCTTACTGATGGCAGTGGCACAAGATGACAACAACAACAGTTTTCCAATCGCATTTGCCCTAGTTGAAAGGGAGACTGCCGAGGGATGGAGTTTTTTCCTAAGAAATCTCTGATTGCATGTTACTCCTCAATCTAACTTATGTTTGATCTCTGACCGACACCCTTTAATAGTTAGTGCATACAAAAACATTGATAATGGCTAGCAGGATCCTCCGTCGATGCATGTCTTCTACATTAGACATACCACTCATAATTTTATGCGGAAGATCAAAGACAAAACATTACGGAAGAAGGTTGTCAACACAGGTTACGCATTATGAGAACCTTCTTTCGAACACTACCACAAAGATATTAGATTGTCAAACGCAGATGCACTGTGGTGGATCGACAGTATTCCATTGGAGAAGTGGACTAGGGCATACGACAACGGTCAACGTTGGGGCCACATGACAATAAATCTTGTGGAATCAATGAACTCTGTCTTCAAAGGCATCTGAAACCTACCTATAACCACTTTAGTGCATGCAACATATTTCAGGCTAGGGACGTTGTTTGAGACCAGATGTTCCAAATGAAATTCAATGTTGCAATCTGGGCAGTTGTTCAATGATGCTTCAATGAAATTCATTAGACACGAAGCTGCCAAAGCAAACACATATGTGGTCACGGTGTTTGACCATAGTAAAGGTTGGTACAGTGTTGTTGAGTCCATGGATCACAGTGAAGGCATGTCGATGGGATAATACATAGTGGAACTAGATAGAGGTTGGTGCGACTTCGGAAAGTTCCAAGCCTTTCGTACGCCCTGCTCCTATGTCATTGCGGCATGTTCAAAGGTTCGAATGGATTCATCCTACTTACTATCTGACATTTACAAAGTCATAAGCTTATCCAATATTTACAAAATTAGTTTTTCAGTAGTTGCAAAAGAGGATTACTGACCAGAATATCAAGGGGACATTCTCTGGCATAATGAAGTTATGCGAAGAAAGAAAAAGGGTTGCCCAAACAGCACCCGTATTCGAACTGAAATGGATACGGCGAACAAAATGGTTCGATTATGTAGTTCATGTCGCCAGCCAGGTCACAATCGTACTAACTGTCTTAGCATTGGAACGAGCACAACAAGATAATTTTGCATGTACCTGTAGCGGTAAATTCATGACCATCAAGCTATGGATAAACTTGACGTCAATAAAACCAGAGTCGCCACCACGCTTTTATTGTTTCCAACGAAAAAGGGAAAAGTACGAACAAAACCCAAAGATAAGAAGTTTTCAAATCAAAACTAATAAAATACCAAAGATTACAGGTAAGGGGTTGTTACACAAAGGGAAGGTGTTAGCACCCAAAGTATCCTAGGTACTCCTAGGGAGCCCTTTTTTTATGTGTGCATATGTATTTGGTATAAAAGATGTTTGAGAAAAATAGAGTGTGGGGATGAGAAAAGAATTCATTGATTATATTTTTGTGTTTGACAAGACCTTCGAACTTGTGCCTACGTAACAACATAAAAAATGAGGGATCAAAAACTCGTAGTTCGTGGTAAAAATTTCAAAATTGGTAAATTGCTCTTAACAAAAATTTAATAAGAAAGGCACAAAGGGCCAAAAGTTTGAATGGAGTTGTTAGTTAGTTTTTTGTCTTTTTGAAATTTTAAGTCAATATGGTTAAGTTTATTTATAAACTTGATTTAAGAAAGGAGTTTTAAAATTTAATGGCATAAGACCAAAGTTTCTAATCATTAAAACAAAGTCTAAGTTTGAAATGACAAGCAAAAAAAGTTTTAAAAAGGGGGAGAGATTTGAAATTTAAGAAGTGGGAGGAGATGAAGAGACTATCCTAAGCACAAATTTAAAAGTTAAGAGTTGAAAAGATCTGACTAATGGGATGCAATCCAACAAACAAGAATGTCATATAGAAACCCATTTTCCTTTGGACTTTAATCAAGCAGTGTGAACAATATCAGACATCATGAAGCTCAAAACATCAAATAAAGATAGCCACATCCAAGCAAGCAAGTACTATAGCTAGCAGTCTTCTTTGTCTTCCCATGCATCAAATGAAATATCCTTTGATCAACTTAGAGCAAAGCATCAAACACAAGACCAAAATAATAGTTAAACACAAAGACAGGGTAGCAGATGAATTCTAACAAGATCCAAGGTTTGCATTAGATGAAGGCTCAGTTCACAATAGTTTGGTCTCAAAATGTTGGCATTGGCCAAGTCCTTTTTGCACAGGGAATGCTGTCTAATTCTAAGTCCAAGAGTTCATATCAAGATCAACAGTCAACCAGATGTTTTTTAGGGTTTTTGTTGTTATTAAGTATTTTAAGGTCCTAAGACCACAAACAACACCAAAATGCACAAACAAATATATACAATCACAAGAGATGGCTTAAATGAGCAAAGTGAAAAATGACATAAACATAAACAAGTTAAATGAAATATAAATTACTGAAATTTAAATTGTATAAATTAAATGACTTGAAAGTAAAGCAACATTAATAAGAATTAATCAAGTTTTAGTTAAGAGTTAGTTAAGTGTTAGTGGTGTTTTTTAATTGATTAAGTCATTCTTTGGAGAACACTCAACCATTCATTCACAAGTATGAATCCTTAAACCAAGACATCTTCCATGAGAAGGGCTCCAACTTGGATAATTCAACAAGTATGCCACTAGCTCTCATGAAAGAAAAAAAGGTCAAGTCTCCACACAATACCATGAAGAATGAGAGACTTACAATCTCACTTACTATAATGATAGGCCATTAGGGTCAAATTTAGCTTTATGTTAAGCAATCGTAATTGGACTTATATAGAAGTTACAACTATCTGAGGTCGAGCAATAGAAATTTAGGTGTTAATGCATGTTAGAGATTTGGTATGAAGAACCAAACTCCTAAAACATACCACAGACTAAAAGAAAAGATCAAGAAGGAGGGACATATCTCAGTCATACTTGTATTGGTTCATCTGACACAAGGTCATTGATGAACCAATTAGCCTTAAGACATCAGAGATTTCATTGGTCAAATGAGGGAATGAGAAAGAATAGGGATGAAGATGAAGAGAGAGGGGAAGATAGAAACTCAAATTGATCATGCGAGGAATTTCATCAAATCAAAACCATTCATTCATTTGGGAGATGAAATGTACATTTCATCAATCCTCTAAATCCAATGGTTTTGATCTAACAAAAGTCAAATCAACCTTGACAAAGGCCCAAACAGAAAGTCAAACATCACAAGACCATAAAAATGGCTCAACATGATTTTTAAACAATTAAATATTCAATTAAAAATGAATTAAAATACATTTTAATTTGATCAAAACCTAAAATCCCTTCAAAACACCAAATAAATTGTCAATGGATTTATCCTAGGTCAAACAAGGTAAAAGGACCTTAGACAGAAAATTTCACTATTTTTGAAAAGTCATAAGTATTTTTAAATAATTAAAAATATGCACAAAAACATTTAATTCATGAAAAATATCAAAATTAATCCAAAAAATAATTTTAATTCAGAATATGGAAGAGAAAAATATTTAAAGATTTCACTATTTTTAAAAAGTCAGAAGTATTTTTAAACAATTAAAAATATGCACAAAAACATTTAATTCATGAAAAATATCAAAATTAATCCAAAAAACAATTTTAATTCAGAATATGGAAGAGAAAAATATTTAAAGATTTTTGATGAAAGTCCCGTATTTTTTGGATTAAAAATGAAATTAATATGAATTAAACAAAATAAAAGGATTAAATGAAAATTCAGAAGAAAAAAAAATTAGAAAAAAAAATAAGGGCAATCAGATCTCCCTCATTAATTGAGGTGGCAGATTTGATGGCCAAGTGTGCGCTTCCATCATGTTTTGCAGTCAACGTGTACACGCGTGGTAATCAGGAAGGAGGGTCAGGATTAAAACATTCCAACATGATCAGATGGCCAGGAGATGTGCCAACACATCACCGAAGCTAGGGCTCCGGTCATCTTCTCTGGTGACCTACACCAGACTAGTCCAACTTTATCTCAATAGAAAGTGAAAAACAATGACACTATTTCAAAGAGAAAAGGCTCAGGATCTCTAATATGCCCTGAATTATCTCCAATTCCAGGTATATAAAAAGATACAAGGATTTGAATTTTGAGGATCATGAGCTGAGTTGCTTCGATTTGACCTCAAAGCAACTCAATCTTGTTGCCTACTGTCGCACCTCGAAAAATGGGGATACGACTTTAAAGCGAAGCGCGATCGCACGTTCGCAATGATGGACTGAACAGAGTCGCCACCGAACTTTATTTATTCTTAAAAAGGAAAGGGGAAATATCGATAAAACCCAAGAAAGAATGACAATGATTATGGTCGTCGCAACCAATATCAGGGTTCGGGAGTCGGTTACGCAAGGGGAAGGTGTAACACCCCGATAATAATATGATAATTATTTAAATTAAGTTAATAATATATTTATTAATTTAATTAGATAATTGGATTATTATTATTATTATTTTTGGAATTATTGAATTATTATTATTATTGGGATAATAATATAAATTGGAAAATATATAAGTTGGAAATAAGGAAAAAGAGTTCCATTTTGGTGAAAAGAGTTTTCACGTGAAGCAGAGAAGCGATTGTGAAAGAGGAAAAGGGCAAAGAGGCAGAGCAAGAGGAAGAAGGTTGGAGAAGAGAAAAGCTTGGAGCTTAGAGATTGCCGGATTAACTCAGGTAAGGGGGGTTTATCGTCGTTTAATGGGTATTATGGGTTAGCATGTAATGGGTAGTGATAAACCGTTGAATTGACCCTAATTGGGATTGTGAATGCTGAAAATTATGTTGGATAAGCTGTGTTAAAACTGAAATTGAACCTGTATTTGAGTGTGTTGTAAATTCCCTAACGTATAGCTTTTTACGGAATTGGAATCGGAGGTCCGGAAGTCCTCCAACGGCGGAAAATGCGGAGAATTCTGCATTCTGCTCTGTGTTAGCGCAGGAACAGCTTTCTGTCTTGCGTTAACCGGTTAACCCAGGGTGTTAACCGGTTAACACTGTTTTGAATTGTGTAAATTTGCTGTTTTGTCTGCGTTAACCGGTTAACCCAGGGTGTTAACCGGTTAACACTGTTGTGAGTTGTGAAATGTTGATGTTCTGTTTGCGTTAACCGGTTAACCCAGGGCGTTAACCGGTTAACACTGTGGTGAATTGCCAGGAAGCGTGTTCTGCCTGCGTTAACCGGTTAACCCAGGGCGTTAACCGGTTAACACTGTTGAAGAGTGGAAAGATTGTTATTTAAAATGTTGTGTGCCAAATTGATGGTTGCATATATCGGTGTGTGATATAGTAGGGATCATTTCCCGTTGTTTTGAGCAGTATAGGTATTAGTAGAGTGTGCTAATACTGTGATTAATTATTTGACATGATATGATGTTTGATAAATGTGTTGATGATGTCTGATGGTATGCATAATGCTGTGAATGTATATATTATGCATGTATTTGTGAATGGACTGTTGTATGGCTTAGAGTGTGAGCATATGTCCATTGTGGATTGTTGTTGATGTTGCATTGCTAGATGATTAGCGTGCATAGCATAGCCCTTGGGGTTGTAGCTAATTCCCATGGTGAGGAATTAGTGAGTGAATCATTGTGGATTTGTTGTTGATGTTTGCATGCTAGGTGATTAGTGTGCATAGCATAGCCTTTGGGGCTGTAGCTAATTCCCATGGTGAGGAATTAGTGAGTGAGTCACTAGGTCTCAAATGAGTGGGACTAGTGAGCTTAGTAGCCGTATCTGGATTTGATCGGTGAGCTTGAACTATATGTTCAAGAATAGTCGGTACCGCATGTGTGGAGTCTCATTGCATAATGTATGTATGGCGTATAATATGAATGGATGTATTCCAGTATTATACGTGTGTTGTGTGAAATGTGTGTTTGTTGAGTATGATTGAGTTGATATTGCCGTTGCTGAATGTGTAATCTGATTTGGGTGATGAAATGTGTTAAATTCCTTAACATGACATGATATTTTATAATGCTTATTATATCGATTGAGGAACTCACCCTTACAACTATTTTTCAGGTAACGAGCAATGAGTTGAGTAGAAGCTAATGCTTGGAGTCTAGTGTAGTCTCCTTAGTGGGTCATGCTCTGATAGATGTAACATCGGGATGGGATGTTTTAAATGTTTTATTGTTGATTATGAACCAGTTTACATGTAGTGTGTTACATGTTTTGAATGATCGATTTGATCTCTATCCGCTGCGTATTGTGCAATACTTTATGTTTTGAGTTAAATAAATGAGCATGACAAGCTACTTTGATGAATAGTGTGAAATATTGTGTGACACCCTTAATTGCATATTTACTCTGATAGATACATATTTGTTGTTTTAATTAAATATTTGGGGTATTTTAGAAGGGTGTTACATTAGTGGTATCAGAGCATAGTCGGTCGAGTCGAGTCGTAATTATTCTGTTTCCCCTGTACGGGATAGGTGTTGTGTAACCCTGTCAGTACTTATTGTTTTGGCTTGTTGGGTTTTCAGAATAGAGATGGCTGGAAGAGGTAGAGACGATGCTGCGATTGCTGAGGCTCTGGGTATGCTAGCTGGAGTACTTGGAGGAAATCCGAATGTTGTGGGAATGGGAGCTGCTCGTCAACTGAGTGAGTTCCAGAAGAACAATCCTCCAATGTTCAAGGGAGCATACGATCCAGATGGTGCTCAGAAGTGGTTGAAGGAGATAGAGAGGATCTTCCGAGTGACGGAGTGTGCCGATAACCAGAAGGTCAGGTTCGGTACGCATATGCTGTCAGAGGAAGCAGATGATTGGTGGGTTGCTACCCGCACTGAGTTGGAAACTGCTGGGAATGCTGAGATCACTTGGGCCGTGTTCAGAGAGAGGTTCCTGAGGAAGTACTTTCCAGAGGATGTCAGAGGAAAGAAAGAAATAGAGTTCTTAGAATTGAAGCAGGGTAACCGTCGGTTACTGAGTAGGCTGCTAAGTTCACAGAGCTGTCAAAGTATTACACTCCCTATAATGAGGCTGCTGGGGAATTTTCAAAATGTGTGAAGTTTGAGAACGGGTTGCGTCCTGAGATCAAGCAGGCTATTGGATATCAGCGGATCAGAGTGTTTTCTGACTTGGTTGACTGTTGCAGGATTTTTGAACAGGATTCCAAAGCCAGAGCGGAGAGCTATCAGCAGAGGGTTGATAGAAAAGGCAAGAATCAGAATGATCGTGGAAAACCGTATGCAGCTGGCAAAGGTTTTCAGAAGCAGAGTGGGATGAAGAGGCCTAGTGGGGGAGACTCTAGTGCCCCTGCTAAGTGTTATAGATGTGGTCGGGCTGGACATCGTGTCCATGAGTGTACCAGTGCTGAGATGAAGTGTTTCAAGTGTGGCAAAGGTGGTCATTTGGCTGCAGAGTGCCGGTTGAAGACTGTAACTTGTTTCAACTGTGGAGAGGTGGGTCATATCAGTCCACAGTGTCCTAAGCCGAAGAAAGAGAATCAGTCAGGAGGCAAGGTCTTTGCCTTATCGGGTTCTGAGACTTCTGCAGATGATCGTTTGATCCGAGGTACGTGTTATATTAATGGCTTTCCTCTTGTAGCTATTATTGACACAGGTGCGACTCATTCCTTTATATCTTTGGATTGTGCTGTGAAACTTAAGTTAGAGATATCTGAGATGTATGGTAGTATGGTGATTGATACTCCTGCGAAGGGTTCAGTGACTACTACTTCAGTTTGCTTAAATTGGCCTTTGAGTATTTTTGGTAGAGACTTTAGGATGGACCTTGTGTGTCTTCCACTAGTGCAGATTGATGTTATCTTGGGTATGAACTGGTTGGTGTTTAATCGAGTTTCTATCAATTGTTTTGATAAGACTGTGATCTTTTCTGAGAGTGAGGAAGGAAAAAGTTTGTTTCTATCAGCCAGGCAGGTGAATGAGGCAGTGGCAGATGGGGCGGAGTTGTTTATGCTGTTAGCGACTTTGGAGGCTAAAGATAAACTGGTGATTGGCGATCTAGCTGTGGTGTGTGATTTTCCTGATGTGTTTCCAGAAGAAGTGAATGAATTACCGCCAGAGCGTGAAGTTGAGTTCTCGATTGATTTGGTACCTGGTACTAGACCGATATCGATGGCTCCGTACCGTATGTCTGCTGTTGAGTTAGCTGAATTGAAGAGTCAGTTGGAAGATCTGTTGGATAAGAAATTTATTCGTCCGAGTGTGTCACCGTGGGGTGCACCAGTGTTATTGGTTAAGAAGAAAGAAGGTACTATGAGGTTGTGTGTGGACTACAGGCAACTGAATAAAGTGACGATCAAGAATCGGTATCCTTTGCCGAGGATTGATGATTTGATGGATCAGTTGGTTGGTGCGAGTGTGTTCAGCAAGATAGATTTGAGATCGGGATATCATCAGATACGTGTGAAAACTGAGGATATTCAGAAGACTGCTTTCAGAACAAGGTATGGACATTATGAGTATTCTGTAATGCCTTTTGGTGTGACTAATGCGCCTGGAGTATTTATGGAGTATATGAATAGGATTTTCCATCCGTACCTAGATAAGTTTGTTGTGGTGTTTATTGATGACATTTTGGTGTATTCGAAATCTGAAGAAGAGCATGCTGAGCAATTGAGAGTGGTTTTAGAAGTTCTACGAGAAAAGAAGTTATTTGCTAAACTGTCTAAGTGTGAATTTTGGTTAGAAGAGGTTAGTTTCCTTGGTTTGGCTGGTTACTATAGGAAGTTCATTGAGGGATTTTCTAAGTTGGCGTTGCCGTTGACGATGTTGACTAGAAAGGGGCAAGCGTTTGTTTGGGACTCAAAATGTGAAGAAGGTTTCCAAGAGTTAAAGAGAAGGTTAACTACTGCTCCTATTCTGATATTACCAAGTTTGTCAGAATCATTTGAAGTTTACTGTGATGCTTCATTGTTGGGTTTGGGTGGTGTGTTGATGCAGAATAAGCAGGTTATAGCTTATGCTTCGAGACAGCTGAGGGTTCATGAGAGGAACTATCCGACGCACGATTTAGAGTTGGCAGTTGTGGTATTTGTTCTGAAGTTATGGAGACATTATTTATACGGGTCAAGATTTGAGGTTTTCAGTGACCATAAGAGTTTAAAGTATTTGTTTGATCAGAAAGAGCTGAATATGAGACAGAGGAGATGGTTGGAGTTTCTGAAGGATTATGACTTTGGTTTGAATTACCATCCGGGTAAAGCAAATGTAGTGGCTGATGCATTGAGTCGGAAATCCTTACATATGTCTATGTTAATGGTTAAGGAATTGGATTTAATTGAGCAGTTTAGAGATTTGAGTTTGGTGTGTGAGAGTACTCACAATAGTGTTAAATTGGGAATGTTGAAGTTAACGAGTGGTATTCTGGACGAGATTAGAGAGGGTCAGAAATCCGATGTGCTTTTGGTTGATAAGTTGACTCTAGTGAATCAAGGTCAAGGTGGTGAATTCAGAGTTGATGAGAATGGTGTTTTGAAATTTGGTAATCGGGTGTGTATTCCGGATGTTACCGAACTTAAGAAGAGTATTCTGGAGGAAGGACATCGTAGTGGCTTGAGTATTCATCCTGGAGCTACGAAGATGTATCATGATTTGAAAAAGTTATTTTGGTGGCCGGGAATGAAAAGAGAAATTGCGAGTTTTGTTTATTCCTGTTTGACTTGTCAGAAGTCAAAGATTGAGCATCAGAAGCCGTCTGGGCTAATGCAACCGTTGGCTATTCCAGAGTGGAAGTGGGATAGTATCAGTATGGATTTTGTTTCTGGTTTACCGAGGACAAATAAGAATTTTGAAGCCATTTGGGTGATTGTTGACAGGTTGACGAAGTCGGCTCATTTCATTCCGATCAGAATGGATTATCCGTTAGAGAGATTAGCCGAGTTGTATATTGAGAAGATTGTAAGTTTGCATGGTATTCCGTCTAGTATTGTTTCGGACAGAGATCCTAGATTTACATCGAAGTTCTGGGAAGGTTTGCAGAGGGCTTTGGGAACTAAGCTGAGATTGAGTTCTGCATATCATCCGCAGACTGATGGTCAGACTGAGAGGACGATTCAGTCACTAGAGGATCTTTTGAGGGCTTGTGTTTTGGAAAAAGGGAGGTGCTTGGGATCGTTATTTACCTTTGATTGAGTTTACCTACAACAATAGTTTTCATTCGAGCATTGGTATGGCACCGTTTGAAGCTTTGTATGGTAGGAGATGTCGGACGCCTTTATGTTGGTATGAGTCCGGTGAGAGTGCTGTGGTTGGACCGGAGATTGTTCAACAAACTACAGAAAAGATTAAGATGATTCAGGAGAAGATGAGAATTGCTCAGAGTCGTCAGAAGAGTTATCATGACAAGAGGAGGAAGTCACTTGAGTTCCAAGAGGGAGATCATGTGTTTCTTCGTGTTACTCCGATAACTAGGGTTGGTCGAGCCTTGAAGTCGAAGAAGTTGACACCTCGATTTATTGGTCCTTATCAGATTTTGGAGAAGATAGGGGAGGTAGCCTATCGTATCGCTTTACCGCCGTCGCTTGCGAATTTGCATGAGGTTTTTCATGTGTCTCAGTTGAGGAGGTACATTCATGATCCGTCGCATGTAGTCCAAGTAGATGATGTACAGGTGAGAGATAACCTGACTGTTGAAACATCACCTATGAGGATCGAGGATCGAGAGTTGAAGCAGTTGCGGGGTAAAGAGATTGCCTTGGTGAAGGTAGCTTGGGGAAGACCAGCAGGTGGCAATGTGACTTGGGAACTTGAGAGTCAGATGAAGGAGTCTTATCCTGAGTTATTCGCTTGAGGTATGTTTTCGAGGACGAAAACTCTTTTAGTGGGGGAGAGTTGTAACACCCCGATAATAATATGATAATTATTTAAATTAAGTTAATAATATATTTATTAATTTAATTAGATAATTGGATTATTATTATTATTATTTTTGGAATTATTGAATTATTATTATTATTGGGATAATAATATAAATTGGAAAATATATAAGTTGGAAATAAGGAAAAAGAGTTCCATTTTGGTGAAAAGAGTTTTCACGTGAAGCAGAGAAGCGATTGTGAAAGAGGAAAAGGGCAAAGAGGCAGAGCAAGAGGAAGAAGGTTGGAGAAGAGAAAAGCTTGGAGCTTAGAGATTGCCGGATTAACTCAGGTAAGGGGGGTTTATCGTCGTTTAATGGGTATTATGGGTTAGCATGTAATGGGTAGTGATAAACCGTTGAATTGACCCTAATTGGGATTGTGAATGCTGAAAATTATGTTGGATAAGCTGTGTTAAAACTGAAATTGAACATGTATTTGAGTGTGTTGTAAATTCCCTAACGTATAGCTTTTTACGGAATTGGAATCGGAGGTCCGGAAGTCCTCCAACGGCGGAAAATGCGGAGAATTCTGCATTCTGCTCTGTGTTAGCGCAGGAACAGCTTTCTGTCTTGCGTTAACCGGTTAACCCAGGGTGTTAACCGGTTAACACTGTTTTGAATTGTGTAAATTTGCTGTTTTGTCTGCGTTAACCGGTTAACCCAGGGTGTTAACCGGTTAACACTGTTGTGAGTTGTGAAATGTTGATGTTCTGTTTGCGTTAACCGGTTAACCCAGGGCGTTAACCGGTTAACACTGTGGTGAATTGCCAGGAAGCGTGTTCTGCCTGCGTTAACCGGTTAACCCAGGGCGTTAACCGGTTAACACTGTTGAAGAGTGGAAAGATTGTTATTTAAAATGTTGTGTGCCAAATTGATGGTTGCATATATCGGTGTGTGATATAGTAGGGATCATTTCCCGTTGTTTTGAGCAGTATAGGTATTAGTAGAGTGTGCTAATACTGTGATTAATTATTTGACATGATATGATGTTTGATAAATGTGTTGATGATGTCTGATGGTATGCATAATGCTGTGAATGTATATATTATGCATGTATTTGTGAATGGACTGTTGTATGGCTTAGAGTGTGAGCATATGTCCATTGTGGATTGTTGTTGATGTTGCATTGCTAGATGATTAGCGTGCATAGCATAGCCCTTGGGGTTGTAGCTAATTCCCATGGTGAGGAATTAGTGAGTGAATCATTGTGGATTTGTTGTTGATGTTTGCATGCTAGGTGATTAGTGTGCATAGCATAGCCTTTGGGGCTGTAGCTAATTCCCATGGTGAGGAATTAGTGAGTGAGTCACTAGGTCTCAAATGAGTGGGACTAGTGAGCTTAGTAGCCGTATCTGGATTTGATCGGTGAGCTTGAACTATATGTTCAAGAATAGTCGGTACCGCATGTGTGGAGTCTCATTGCATAATGTATGTATGGCGTATAATATGAATGGATGTATTCCAGTATTATACGTGTGTTGTGTGAAATGTGTGTTTGTTGAGTATGATTGAGTTGATATTGCCGTTGCTGAATGTGTAATCTGATTTGGGTGATGAAATGTGTTAAATTCCTTAACATGACATGATATTTTATAATGCTTATTATATCGATTGAGGAACTCACCCTTACAACTATTTTTCAGGTAACGAGCAATGAGTTGAGTAGAAGCTAATGCTTGGAGTCTAGTGTAGTCTCCTTAGTGGGTCATGCTCTGATAGATGTAACATCGGGATGGGATGTTTTAAATGTTTTATTGTTGATTATGAACCAGTTTACATGTAGTGTGTTACATGTTTTGAATGATCGATTTGATCTCTATCCGCTGCGTATTGTGCAATACTTTATGTTTTGAGTTAAATAAATGAGCATGACAAGCTACTTTGATGAATAGTGTGAAATATTGTGTGACACCCTTAATTGCATATTTACTCTGATAGATACATATTTGTTGTTTTAATTAAATATTTGGGGTATTTTAGAAGGGTGTTACAGAAGGTATTAGCACCCCTCACGTCCGTTGTATTCAACGGGAACCGTTTAGTTAGTTTCGTTTTGAATGTTAGCTTATGTTAGTCTTCTTAAGTTATAATGAGGGAGAGAATAAAATAGAAGAGAGAAGAAATGTTTTTGGATTTTTTGACGAAGGACTAAACCTAAGTTTTTTATTAGTGGGCCTGACAAGATTTACAAATCTTGCTCCTACGTATCTCAAAAGAGAAATCAAGGCTTACGTAGTTCTGGGTAGAAAAATGTTTGTTTGTTGGTCGATTTTAGCGAAAGCTATATTATATTAATCAACGAAAACATTGTTTTACCCAAAACAGATGAGGAGTGGACGCATACCACACATCGAACGGATTTATAAATCTACATTCGGAAAAGCGTCACTTATCTCGACTCAACAATCATGGCCGAAACATTGTTTTGCATCACCCTAAGACAATATATCTTTCGTTTATGAAAAAGGTTTTTGATTAGTCGCACGACAGCGAGAAAGAGTTTGATTGGTTGGATGTATTTTTGAGTAATGGCGAGTACTTGGATGAGCGAGATATCCATCTCGAATCCTAGTCTCAGGAGTGCACGGTGTACATCATGTTCCATTTCCATCTTTATTGGCAAAAGTGTTTAATAAAGATTAAGTATTTTTAGGTTTGATCGAGAAGGGGGTTTGAAGAAACCGTATTGACAATTTTAATCGATGACGAAAGCTAAGATAGGCAAGGCATCCACCTTGAATCTTAATCTCAGGAGTGCACGGTATACACCATGTTCCATTTTCATCTTTATTGAAAAAGTGTTAAGGTAGGAATTAAGCATATCTTGAGTTTTTGAAAGACGAATATTTATAAGAACGAGACATGAGCCTCAGGATCAATCACTCGGGGTTCCACTGGAATGCTAGATTCCAATGGTCCTTTTTCGTTCGAATTATTTAAGAAAATTATTTAATGGACAACGAACACTTGATGAGAATCAAATATTCAAAGGGTTACGCCAGAATGCTTGATCCCAACGGTCCTTTTCTTTCGAGTTTATTTAGAAAAAGGTTCGGATATTGTATTTGATTTTAAGAAATATCTCTCAATATGTGATCGAGGATGGATTCACATAAATGATTTGAGACAGTTTGACTTGGTTACAAAAATTATTTGAAGTCGAAATTGAAATGGTTTAATGGAAAATGAAGACTCAATAAGAACAAGACATGTGCTTTGGACTCAATTGTTCAAGGGTTACACTGGAATGCTAGATTCCAACGGTCCTCTTTTTCAGTAGTTATTAGAAAAAACAGTTTTAATATTGCATTTGATTTAAGAAAATATTTTTGTAAGTTATGTTTGATTGAGAAAATACTTGAATCGCACCGAGAATGGTTTAATCGGGTTTGGAAATTATTTAAAGTTTATTTTGAAATGGACTTTGAAGTTGTGGAAAGTTGGAATTTGATTTGTGATCAAAGTGAAATAATGACCTTAATCACTAATCTTGGCAATTAGTAATTAATCATATGAATCAAATAACCTAATTAAAAAAAATTAAATTGAATTTGGAATGGTTTAAAAGGTTTATTTTTTTTAGAAATAAAAAAAAATGATTTGATTCATCAAACTGTGAAAACGTTTCAAGCAAATCTAGATTTCGATTTTGAATAATCAGCTTAGAAGAAACCTTCAAAACCCTTGAAAACAAATCCATATCCAACTCCTTAGAAGAAACAACTTTTCTCAACAGAAAGGTAAAGCACGTCCGCGCAGGCTTGTTAGCACCAGCTAAAGCAATCTCATAAAACTCAACAGCATCCTTAATCATTCTCCTGCTTAAACAACCCACTCTCTTCCACCCACCTGAAAAAATACCAAAACCTTATTCGGCTCCAAACCTAAACTCTCCAAAACCAACTTAACCAAACTCACTAGAAGACCCAACATTCAAATCACTGATTTCCTTCTCAACATCATCACTCCACACGTTCCGCCTTACAATCCTACACAAATTAGAAACTTTCCTCTCAGCAGTTTCCTTATCAAACAACCCCTTCAACTTCACAACCTCACCATCCAGTCCCAAAACTCTTCAACAACCCCGTTAATTCCCAAAACCGAAAATCCCAATAACTATCAACAACATAACTTACAGAAAAAAACAAAACTGAGGAGAAACCCGATGGATATAACCACTAACAATTCCGATTCTGAACCGCATAAAAAAATCGTAATCTTCACAACCCACAAAAAAAAGAACATAACTGAACTCCCCAGGCCTGCATAAACATCTTGCCAAAACCACCAACCGAAAAAACAGAAGACCTGCAATTTCCGAACTCTTCCTCCAACATCTAAATCAACCAACAACTACCCTTCAACAATGAACCACCTTGAATCTCCGTCATAACTCCCTCAACCAGTAACAATCAATAACCGAAACCAACAACCTCCAAACATGTCCACCCTCAACCTCCCAAGAACGAAATACACATCAATCAAATATAAAGAATTCGCAGAAACAAAAGCAAACAAACATAGAATAGGTGAAGAAGAGACGAACCGAACAATGACCACACAAGCAGGAGCGGAAAAATTTGAGGAGAAGGTGAAAAAAAGTTGGGGTTTTGGCTATGGCTGTTGTGGAGAAGGGTGAAAAGGGGTTTAGATTTTCTCATATGTTGCTGGGATTTTCAATCGGCTACTGTTGGCGGCGATTTGGTTTTGCTTGACTGGAGGTGGAAGAAGACGACGGCGAATGTGGTCGGTGGTTATTTTCGATTTGATGATGTAGTGAGGATTTAACGGCGAGAGTAGCGGTGACGGTGGCTATTAAGGGTAATGTGGTGATTTTGGTGTGTGATGTGGGTCGAGGTTCACGAAGGTGGGTTGTGAGAAAGATTGTTCAAGGTGATTTAATGGCGGAGGTGAGAGAAAAGGAATGGTGTTGTTGGTGATTTTCACGGTGGTTGTTGTGTGGTGTGGTTTGGTGGTTGTGTTGGTGAGGCGGAAGAGGAAAGGGTGGGGAAGGAAGGAGTAGCGGTGGATGTGAGCGTGGTAGGTGGTGTTTGAGAGAGTGAGGGTTTCATGAGGTAGTCTCATATGAGAGAGAGATCAGAGAGTATATTGTGTGTGTGAGGTGGCCTCAAGGAAGAAGAAGAGATTTTTGTTTTTTATCTTTTCAGAGAAGTGAGAGAGAGGAGAGAGGGTCAAGAGAGACGTTGAGAGTGGCGTTTTATCCAAGAGAGTATTCTATCATGTGTGCTTCTTTAGCTTTTATCTTTGGTGATGTGTCAAAGGGTCATTGGTTGAGAAGGATAATTGAGGATACGGATCCATGTGTTTTCTGTAACACCCCGATAAAAATAAGATAATTATTTAATTTAAGTTAATATTATATTTATTAATTTAATTAAATAATTGGAATTATTGGATTATTTATTATTATTATTATTGGAATAATAATTATTGGAAAGTATATAAGTGGGAATTAAGAAAAGAGTTTCATTTTTTTGGTAAAGAGGGTTTTTACGTGAAAAGCAGAGAAGCGGCTGAAAAGTGGAGAGAGAGCAAAGGTTGGAGAAGAGAAGAGCTTGAAGTTAAAAGGCTGCCGGATTAATTCAGGTAAGGGGGGTTTATCATCGTTAATGGATATTATAGATTAACATGTAATGGGTAGTGATAAACCGTTAAATTGACCCTAATTGGGATGATGAGTGCTGAAAAATTGTGATGAATAAACTGTGTTTAAGCTGTAATTGAATCGGTAATTGTGTGAGTCGTGATTCCCCGAACGTATCGCTTTTTACGGAATTGGAATCGGAGGTCCGGAAGTCCTCCAACGGCGGAAAATGCGGAGAATTCTGCATTCTGCTTCGTGTTAGCGCAGGAACAACTTTCTGTCTTGCGTTAACCGGTGAACCCAGGGTGTTAACCGGTTAACACTGTTGTGAGTTGTGAAAATATTGCTGTTCTGTCTGCGTTAACCGGTTAACCCAGGGCGTTAACCGGTTAACACTGTTAAATTGGCCAGGAAGCGTGTTCTGTCCTGCGTTAACCGGTTAACCCAGGGCGTTAACCGGTTAACACTGTGGGAAAAGAGAAAAATTGATAATCGAATCTTGTGTACGTTTTGGAGTGGAATTATATAATACTTAGTTTATGCCAAAGTTGATTATAAGTTGATTATGTTGAAAACATTGTTGTGTTGCTATTATTATCATGTTGTCGGACTTTTAAAGTCGTGTATGTCAAAGTTGATTATAAGTTGATTATGTTGAAAACATTGTTGTGTTGCTATTATTATCATGTTGTCGGAGTTCATATGCATTAAGTCGGAGCTTTGCTCACACCACGTTGGCCTGGATTGGCAAAAGTTAAAAGTTGAAGGCTTAAGCCTTGATGCCTCGTTAAATTGGCAAATTTTAAGTTGGGAGTTTTACTCCGAATGGTACCACATGCATGACGAGTCGAGTCTCATTAGAGTTGCATTTTGTTGGTTTGTCGTATGGGTATTTAATTGAGGAGTGGTGTTTGTGTTGATATTGAGTATGATGTGCCGTTACTGAATGTGTGATGTGATTAGGGTGATTAATGTGTTAAATTACTTAACATGACATGATATTTTATAATGCTTATTATATTGATTGAGGAACTCACCCTTACAACTATTTTTCAGGTAACGAGCAGTGATTGAGTAGAAGCTAGTGCTTGGAGTCTAGTGTAGTCTCATTAGTGGGTCATGCTCTGATAGATGTAACATCGGGACGGGATGTTTTACCTTGTTGAATAATTTTCATGTAATGTGTTACATGTTTTGAATGATCGATTTGATCTCTATCCGCTGCGTATTTTGAAATGTTTTATGTTTTGATATAATAAAAGAGCATGACAGTTACTATGATGAATGGTGTGAAATGATTGTGTGACACCCTTAATTGCATATTACTCTGATTGATATATTGTTATTTTAATTAAGTATTTGGGGAATTTTAGAAGGGTGTTACATTAGTGGTATCAGAGCAGGTCGGTCTGTCCGGCCAGTTGTCGTGTCGTTACTGTCTAACAATTGTGTATTGTTACTAATCTAACTTTTAAGTTGTGTTGTGGTGATAAGTTGAAATGGCTGGAAGGAATGACGCTGCAATGGCTGCCGCAATGCAAGCGATGGCACAAGCTGTGCAGAATTTGCCAAATGTTGGTGGAGATGCTGGATCACGTAGCTTGGCGACTTTTCAAAGAGAGAATCCGCCGGTGTTTAAAGGGAAGCATGATCCAGATGCAGCCTTAGGATGGTTGAAAGAGATCGAGAGAATCTTCCGTGTTATGGATTGCACTCCAGCTCAGAAGGTTCGGTATGGTACTCACATGCTAGCAGTCGAAGCTGATGACTGGTGGCTAGAGACTCACGAGAGGTTGACCGTGGCAGGTGAGGTCATTACTTGGGATGTATTCCGTAGGGAATTCATGAGAATGTATTATCCGGAAGATGTCCATGGTAAGAAAGAAATTGAGTTCCTTGAGCTGAAGCAAGGAAACATGTTTGTCACTGATTATGCTACAAAATTTGTGGAGTTGTCCAAATTTTATCCTCATTACACTGGTGTTGGTGCTGAATTTTCAAAGTGCATCAAGTTTGAAAACGGACTGCGCTCTGAAATTAAGAAGGCTGTTGGGTATCAGAAGATACGCATTTTTACTGAATTGGTTGATAGTTGCAGGATATTTGAAGAAGACAATAATGCTCATTACAAGATTGTCAGTGACCGCAGGGGCAAGCAACATCAAAACCGTGGCAAGCCGTATGATGCTCCAGTGGGAAAGGGGAAACAAGGAGCTGCTCCGGCTCAGAGGACTAGTAGGGGAGGTGCTCCTGCTGGTATAGTTTGCTTCAAATGTGGTCAGGCTGGTCATAAGAGTAATGTATGCACTGCTGAAGTAAAGAGGTGTTTTCGCTGTGGTAAGACTGGCCATGCAATAGCTGATTGCAAGCACAAGGAAATGATTTGTTTTAATTGTGGCGAAGAAGGGCATATTGGTAGTCAGTGTCAGAAGCCAAAGAAATCTCAAACTGGAAAGGTGTTCGCATTGACCGGAACTCAAACCTCCAGTGAGGACAGACTTATCCGAGGTACATGTTTCATAAATGGTACTCCTTTAATTACTATTATTGATACCGGTGCTACACACTGTTTTATTTCTGCTAACTGTGCTCGAAGACTGGGTTTAAAATTGTCCGCTTTGGATGGTGAATTGATTGTTGAGACCCCAGCTAAGGGATCAATAACTACTTCTTTGGTATGTTTAAAATGTCCTTTGTCGATCTTCGATAAAGATTTCTATGTTGATTTAGTATGTTTGCAGTTGGATGGGATGGATGTAATTCTTGGTATGAACTGGTTAGAGTATAATTATGTTCATATAGATTGTCATCGTAAGTCGGTGAGGTTTTCCACTCCTGAAGAGGAAGGGGTTGACTTATTACCTTTCAGAGAATTGCGAAAATTGATGAAAGAGGGAGCTCAGATATTTTCTTTGATGGCGACGTTGTCGGTCGAGGGTAAAGCTAAGATAGAGGAACTGTTAGTGGTGAAAGAATTCCCTGAAGTTTTTCCTGATGAAATTCCTAGTGTGCCGCCAGAGAGGGAAGTTAAATTTACTATTGATCTGGTGCCTGGTACTAGGCCTGTTTCGATGGCACCGTATAGAATGTCGGCATCTGAATTGTATGAATTAAAGAAGCAATTGGAAGACTTACTTGAGAAGAAGTTTATAAGACCAAGTGTGTCACCGTGGGGAGCTCCAGTGTTGCTAGTAAAGAAGAAAGATGGTAGTATGAGGCTTTGTATTGATTATAGACAATTGAATAAAGTAACGATCAAGAATAAGTATCCACTACCGAGAATAGATGATTTGATGGATCAATTAGTGGGTGCGTGTGTGTTCAGTAAAATTGATTTGAGATCGGGCTATCATCAGATCAAAGTGAAAGATGAAGACATCCAGAAGACATCGTTCAGAACTCGGTATGGACACTATGAGTATTCTGTGATGCCTTTCGGTGTGACTAATGCGCCGGGAGTATTTATGGCATACATGAATCGTATTTTCCATACTTATCTGGATCATTTTGTGGTAGTATTTATTGATGATATTTTGATTTACTCTAAGTCCGAAGAAGAGCACGAGGAACATTTGAGATTAGTGTTGGAGGTTTTGAAAGATAAGCAATTGTATGCGAAGCTGTCCAAGTGTGAATTTTGGTTAAGAGAAGTCAGTTTTCTCGGCCGTGTAATTTCAGGAAAAGGTATTGCTGTAGATCCTTCCAAGGTAGAAGCTGTATTGCAATGGGAGACTCCTAAGTCGGTTACCGAGATTAGAAGCTTTTTGGGATTAGCTGGATATTATAGAAGGTTTATTGAAGGATTTTCTAAGTTAGCACTTCCGTTAACTAAATTAACTTGTAAAGGTAAAGCTTTCGTGTGGGATGTTCAGTGCGAAGAGAGTTTTAATGAATTAAAAAGGAGATTGACGTCGGCGCCGGTTTTGACTTTGCCAAATCCGGAGGAACCGTTTATAATTTACTGTGATGCTTCATTGATGGGCTTGGGAGGTGTGCTCATGCAGAATAATAAAGTAATTGCTTATGCGTCGCGACAGTTAAGAATGCATGAAAAGAACTATCCTACGCATGATCTTGAACTTGCTGCTGTGGTGTTTGTGCTAAAAATCTGGAGGCATTACCTTTATGGTTCCAGATTTGAAGTTTTCAGCGATCATAAAAGTTTAAAGTATCTATTTGACCAGAAAGAGCTGAACATGAGACAACGTAGGTGGTTAGAATTGCTTAAGGATTATGATTTCGGTTTGAATTATCATCCAGGAAAAGCAAATGTTGTGGCCGATGCTTTAAGTAGAAAGACCTTGCATGTGTCAGCAATGATGATTAAGGAGTTGGAATTAATTGAGCAATTTCGTGATATGAGTTTGGTTTGCGAAGTAACCCCGCAGAGTGTAATGCTAGGAATGCTAAAGATTAATAATGATTTTATGGATAGTATCCGAGAGGCACAGAAATTGGATGTGAAATTAGTAGATATCCTTAATCGTTGTGGTCAATCAGAGAAGAGTGACTTTAAGATTGATGCGAGAGGTGTGTTGAAATTAGGGGAAAGAATTTGTATTCCTGATGACGCGATTTTGAAAAGAAGCATTCTAGAAGAGGGTCATAGGAGCAGTTTGAGTATTCATCCAGGAGCTACTAAAATGTATCAGGATTTAAAGAAAATATTTTGGTGGCCCGGAATGAAAGAAGATGTGGCTCGTTTTGTGTATGCGTGCTTAACTTGTCAGAAGTCGAAGATTGAGCATCAGAAGCCTGCTGGGTTGATGCAACCGTTGGAAATTCCAGAATGGAAATGGGATAGCATTTCTATGGACTTTGTAACGGGGCTGCCTGCTACTTTAAGAGGGCATGATTCGATTTGGGTGATCGTTGATAGGCTCACGAAGTCGGCTCACTTCATACCTATTAACATCACTTACCCAATTGCGAAGTTGGCAGAGATTTACATCCGAGTAATTGTAAAGTTGCATGGTGTTCCTCTGTGCATTGTGTCGGACAGAGATCCGAGGTTTACATCGGGATTTTGGAAAAGTCTGCAAGATTCGTTGGGCTCTAAGTTGAGGTTGAGTTCGACATATCATCCTCAAACTGATGGCCAAACTGAGAGAACTATTCAATCATTGGAGGATTTACTGAGAGCTTGCGTTCTTGAACAAGGAGGTTCGTGGGACACTTATCTCCCATTGATCGAGTTCACATATAATAATAGTTACCATTCTAGTATCGGAATGGCGCCTTTTGAAGCATTGTATGGTCGTAGATGTAGAACTCCGTTATGTTGGCACGAATCTGGTGAGGGTGTAGTACTTGGACCAGAGTTAGTTCGAGAAACCACCGAGAAAGTGAAGTTTATCCGAGAGAAGATGAAAGCTTCTCAGAGTAGGCAGAAGAGTTACCATGACAAGCGGAAGAAGGATTTAGAATTTCAAGCTGGTGACCATGTATTTTTGAGAGTCACGCCTGTGACCGGTGTTGGGAGGGCTTTGAAGTCTAAAAAGCTCACTCCTCGCTTCATTGGTCCGTATCAAATCTTAGAACGGGTTGGAAAAGTTGCTTATCGGATGGCATTACCACCTAATCTTTCGAATTTGCATGATGTATTCCATGTGTCGCAGCTTCGGAAGTATGTCTCAGATCCGTCTCATGTGGTTAGTATGGATGATGTGCAAGTGCGGGATAATTTAACAATGGAGACAAAGCCTGTACGAGTTGAAGATCGTGAAACAAAGACTCTTCGAGGAAGGGAGATTGTGTTGGTTAAAGTCGTTTGGTTGGGAGCTGCGGGCGAAAGCATGACATGGGAACTTGAAAGTTAGATGAAGGAGTCTTATCCGGAGTTATTCGCTTGAGGTATGTTTTCGAGGACGAAAACTCTTTTAGTAGGGGAGAGTTGTAACACCCCGATAAAAATAAGATAATTATTTAATTTAAGTTAATATTATATTTATTAATTTAATTAAATAATTGGAATTATTGGATTATTATTATTATTATTATTATTGGAATAATAATTATTGGAAAGTATATAAGTGGGAATTAAGAAAAGAGTTTCATTTTTTTGGTAAAGAGGGTTTTTACGTGAAAAGCAGAGAAGCGGCTGAAAAGTGGAGAGAGAGCAAAGGTTGGAGAAGAGAAGAGCTTGAAGCTAAAAGGCTGCCGAATTAATTCAGGTAAGGGGAGTTTATCATCGTTAATGGGTATTATAGATTAACATGTAATGGGTAGTGATAAACCGTTGAATTGACCCTAATTGGGATGATGAGTGCTGAAAAATTGTGATGAATAAACTGTGTTTAAGCTGTAATTGAATCGGTAATTGTGTGAGTCGTGATTCCCCAAACGTATCGCTTTTTACGGAATTGGAATCGGAGGTCCGGAAGTCCTCCAACGGCGGAAAATGCGGAGAATTCTGCATTCTGCTTCGTGTTAGCGCAGGAACAGCTTTCTGTCTTGCGTTAACCAGTTAACCCAGGGTGTTAACCGGTTAACACTGTTGTGAGTTGTGAAAATATTGCTGTTCTGTCTGCGTTAACCGGTTAACCCAGGGCGTTAACCGGTTAACACTGTTAAATTGGCCAGGAAGCGTGTTCTGTCCTGCGTTAACCGGTTAACCCAGGGCGTTAACCGGTTAACACTGTGGGAAAAGAGAAAAATTGATAATCGAATCTTGTGTACGTTTTGGAATGGAATTATATAATACTTAGTTTATGCTAAAGTTGATTATAAGTTGATTATGTTGAAAACATTGTTGTGTTGCTATTATTATCATGTTGTCGGACTTTTAAAGTCGTGTATGTCAAAGTTGATTATAAGTTGATTATGTTGAAAACATTGTTGTGTTGCTATTATTATCATGTTGTCGGAGTTCATATGCATTAAGTCGGAGCTTTGCTCACACCACGTTGGCCTGGATTGGCAAAAGTTGAAAGTTGAAGGCTTAAGCCTTGATGCCTCGTTAAATTGGCAAATTTTAAGTTGGGAGTTTTACTCCGAATGGTACCACATGCATGACGAGTCGAGTCTCATTAGAGTTGCATTTTGTTGGTTTGTCGTATGGGTATTTAATTGAGGAGTGGTGTTTGTGTTGATATTGAGTATGATATTTGAGTTGATGTGCCGTTACTGAATGTGTGATGTGATTAGGGTGATTAATGTGTTAAATTACTTAACATGACATGATATTTTATAATGCTTATTATATTGATTGAGGTACTCACCCTTACAACTATTTTTCAGGTAACGAGCAGTGATTGAGTAGAAGCTAGTGATTGGAGTCTAGTGTAGTCTCATTAGTGGGTCATGCTCTGATAGATGTAACATCGGGACGGGATGTTTTACCTTGTTGAATAATTTTCATGTAATGTGTTACATGTTTTGAATGATCGATTTGATCTCTATCCGCTGCGTATTTTGAAATGTTTTATGTTTTGATATAATAAAAGAGCATGACAGTTACTATGATGAATGGTGTGAAATGATTGTGTGACACCCTTAATTGCATATTACTCTGATTGATATATTGTTATTTTAATTAAGTATTTGGGGAATTTTAGAAGGGTGTTACATTTTCCAATTGGGATCACTCATTAATTTGAATTAAAGGCTACGATTGGACCAAAGAAACACAACATTGTTAACCAAATTAAAAATACCTAGAATATCCCTTCTAGAAGCTTTAATCAATTTAAATCAATTAAATTAAATAAATTTCACATTTTTATATAAACATGATGAAATTAAAATGAGAGCATGATTATACCTATTTAATTTTTTGATTTTTTTGACAAAAGAATAAAAATAACAGGACTCAAAAATAAAAAAGTTGGACGCAAAAGTGCCCGAAAAATAAAATGAATGCACCAAAATGATCAGTGCAAAATAAACTTATTGGAAAAATACAGCGTTTCTTTTAATCTTGAAATAAATTTTGACCGGTTAAACAGGCTTGAGCTGATCAAAAAGTGGCCGAAAAATTAGCTGAAAAATAAATCGAGCATACGAGATTAAACTATGCGAAACGTAGATTAATAAAATTGATGTCTAGAAGCTTGATTTTAAAAAATTTCGTCTATTGATTTGACGCAAATTTGGCGATTAATTCAACCGGTTTGTCTGTAGATCCGAAAAAATTATTTCGACTGATATTTTAGGCATTATGCGGTATGGAATGCATGGTATGCTATGTAGACATGCAATAGCTATGATGAACGTATTGAATCAGCGATTCAGGGTCAAAATTGGGGTGTGACAGTTGCCCCTATTTAAGTATCTTTAACATGAGAATTTGAAAAAGTATACTCTTCATATGATCATAGTGGGAGATAGTTAAATACTAAGAAGACCCGAATTTTGATCCTGAAATGCAAATGATAGGATATGATATGAGATGAATGCCTGAATGAATGACTTTTTTTATTTAGTGTGCTAGGGATATGATCAGACATAAGATAAACCCTAGCATGATGCTTTATGATGGATACAAAATGAAACAAAGATCCGTGGGGGATGCTGATGGTCCACAGGGAGACAGACAAATGGCAAAAACCAACTCGCTGGGGAAAACAATCCTGTTGGAGAATCAGACACACACTGGGGAGTAATCGAAGTGAAAGTTGATAGACAATACTTATAATACAAGAGATTTCGGTAGTAAGTTCACATATGACTTACTAAACCCGAATATGAAAAATTTCTACAACAGGTTCATACATGACCTGACAACACCGAAACAATCTTAGAGAAAGATTCTTCAAAACAGGTTCATACATGACCTGGTAATACTGGAATAAAGCTCAACAACAGGTTCATATATGACCTGACAATGCTGGGGAATATCAAGAATCTGGTAATACTGGAATAAAGCTCAACAACAGGTTCATATATGACCTGACAATGTTGGGGAATATCAAGAATCTGGTAATACTGGAATAAAGCTCAACAATAGGTTCATATATGACCTGATAACACTGAAACAATCATAGAGAAAGACTCTTCAAAACAGGTTCATACATGACCTGACACTGGAATAAAGCTCAACAAACAAGTTCATATATGACCTGAATAAAGCTCAACAACAGGTTCATATATGACCTGAAAACACTGAAACAATCATAGAGAAAGACTCTTCAAAACAGGTTCATACATGACCTGACACTGGAATAAAGCTCAATAACAGGTTCATATATGACCTGACAACACTTGACTATTCAAAGAATTTTCAACAACAGGTTCATATATGACATGACAACACTTGACCATTCAAAGAATTTTCAACAACAGGTTCATATATGACCTGACAACACTTGACTATTCAAAGAATTTTCAACAACAGGTTCATATATGACCTGACACCACTTGACTATTCAAAGAATTTTCAACAACAGGTTCATATATGACCTGACACCACTTGACTATTCAAAGAATTTTCAACAACAGGTTCATATATGACCTGACAACACTTGACTATTCAAAGAATTTTCAACAACATGTTCATATATGACCTGACACCACTTGACTATTCAAAGAATTTTCAACAACAAGTTCATATATGACCTGACAACACTTGACCATTCAAAGAATTTTCAACAACAGGTTCATATATGACCTGACAACACTTGACTATTCAAAGAATTTTCAACAACAGGTTCATATATGACCTGACACCACTTGACTATTCAAAGAATTTTCAACAACAAGTTCATATATGACCTGAATACACTTGACCATTCAAAGAATTTTCAACAACAGGTTCATATATGACCTGACAACACTTGACTATTCAAAGAATTTTCAACAACAGGTTCATATATGACCTGACACCACTTGACTATTCAAAGAATTTTCAACAACAGGTTCATATATGACCTGAATAAAGCTCAACAACAGGTTCATATATGACTTGACAATGGAATAAAGCTCAACAACAGGTTCATATATGACCTGAATAAAGCTCAACAACAGGTTCATATATGACCTGACAATGGAATAAAGCTCAACAACAGGTTCATATATTACCTGAATAAAGCTCAACATCAGGTTCATATATGACCTGACAATGGAATAAAGCTCAACAACAGGTTCATATATGACCTGAATAAAGCTCAACAACAGGTTCATATATGACCTGACAATGGAATAAAGCTCAACAACAGGTTCATATATGACATGAATAAAGCTCAACAACAATTGGACTTTTAACCGTAAGTAATGGATTACAACCATCTTTTAACGGATTTTGCCAACAACAATTGGACTTGAAAATGACTGTGAAAACCGGATGTTGGTTTAAGGGCACCAAATACAAAATGGAATTAGAGGTCAAAGGGTATAGGATCAACAACAAGACCTGGGTCAATGCAAAATGAGCTCGAAGTACATTTCGGCTATGTATGATTTGAATTTTTTTATGCATGATATATGAATGATCATGATATGAGAATGCTGACACTTGAGTGGACAGGGAGTTTGTAAAGACTATTTATGGAGATCATGATTCCTCAACACCGAGAACTCAACCAAATATTTTATGATAGATGTTATCAAAGGAGAATTTTATCAAGCTTGACAGCCAATGTGATCCTTTTGGAGGATTAATGAATCGTGCCAGCATAATTTTCGGGCACTCGTCTTAAACTCAATAGTTGTTGACGTATGGCAGAATTTGTTTGAGCAGTTTGAAAGCACGAAGAAAGAGGTTATGCCCCTCTGTGGCTCATCTTGCCCTAGTCTGTTGGGACTTTAGAAATGTTCACCTTGAAAGTGAGTTTGGAAACAACTTGCCATGAGACTACCTCGAGATGGCTTGCCCCAAGTGTTTGAAACTTGCAATGGTCCGAACTTGACTAACCAAATGTTGGAATGGTAGACTCTTGATTGATTGTCCTTTGGATAGTTGGACTCATTGAGCTCTGAGGTGGCTTGCCCCAGTCTAAGTCTTGAAGCAAATTACTCTTGGCAAGATGACCCTTAGGGTGATTAGCTCGAATTAACTGATGCTCAAAGTGATTTCCCCTGTTTGGACTTCTTTCACTTTATCAATTTCCTCAACTGCATATTGTTGGAATTTCTTTGATGCTAAGTGTTGACTCGCAAATAAGATTGTGCATTCAAAAAATGGTAATTTTAATGCAAAAATTTGAACTCAAAGTTTATTGATATGAATGGGTGAAATATAGTGAACGAGTCGTTGATAAGAATACAATGGTGATCAAGTCATTCACAGTATGCAAGTTGGTGCCATCAAATGATTAACAAAAATCGTTTGGAGTCAAGTTAACACAACCTTGTTATAGTATGCTTTCAAAATAAACCATGTCTCAATTAGGTCTTTTAAGGGTTGTAACGTGGCCTGGTTCACGGTTTTTTGAACAAAAGGATATAAGGCTCAAAATTTATTTTTTTACCCACCCCTTCTTCTTGATGATCTCCAGTTCCTATGTTCAGTTAATTCAATACACGCATTCGACTTCGAAGGTGCGAAAGTGAAAATGAGGATTCAAGGTGAGATTTTCTTGAAGTGACAGTCACCTTATTTTGTTTTTATTGAGGATTTAATGACCTCTTTTGATTGATTTTCTTTATCCCTAATTTTGCCTGGACCGCTTCTTTGAAGCTTTTGGTCCATCGGGATGCCCTGACTTTTGCCTAAGTCATTTTGTGGTATTTGACTTAGCGAGCTTTTTTCAATCTTTTTTTTTAAAGGTGTTGACTGCCATATTATTGGTGGATAAGGATCAACCAACACTAATTTTAGCTTTTCTTAGCTTCTTTGACACTTCAACATGTGCGTGAAAGATAACATGTGGTTGAACCTATTTGGAAGGCGTACATATGGACGATTTTTTTTTGAAAGATCGAATGCACGATCAAACTATCTGAACACGACTACCCTGCCCCAGGTTAAGATTAAGGGTTTTAGATCCAAAATAAACACCAACTTCTAGGCTCAAAGTGGTTGACTAGGGATTAACTCCTTATCTCTTCAGTGTTTGGGGATTTGAAACAATGCCTTACATCATCGACAAGGTTTTACTCAAAAGCATACCACAACAATTTCAGGTGTTTCGTTTTCATCATCCTCCTTCCAATATTTGTTAACACAACGGTTTGATAAACAAAAGTGAATGAGAGGAGTATTTTTGTTTTTAACATAAATGAGAAACGAGTGAATACGAATGGATCAATTCAAAAGATGCATAAACATTTCATTAATCTTACCAATTCAAAGAAAACAACAATGCTTAAAAGCAAATAACAATCGACATGCAAGGAAACTACAAAAAGAAATGTTGAAACAACCAAATAATTGCCAGCTTTAGGGAATAACTTCTTCAAACTTGATCCATTAACCTATGGGGACACCCCTTGAGACCTTCGCACTTATTCGGCCGATGGGTCGGGATCAACAAGCTTTTTGACATTGGCATGATGATCTTCAAATTATTTTCCTTCAATCTCATTGGTATGGGTCGTGACATTGGAAATCCAAGGCGGTATTTCAATGCTCTTACCAGGAAACAATGATAGCTCATTAGCCACATCCCTGACATCTTCCTTATGGAACAAAACCTTGAGGGGTTTCAAGGGTCCTTTCCCTTTCTCATTACCTGGCCCAGAAATCAAGGTATATGTACCTGAGCCTTCCTCCTTGAGTGTTGGTGACCTTATGTCAATCAATCTTTGCAGCTTGAGCTTAAAACTCTTGCATTCCTCGATGGAGTGCCCCATTGTTCCAGTATGGTATCCGCACTTGATCTTCGGGTGATCTTCTTCAAAGACTAAGCTCTTTTTGTTAATCAGTTCTCGTACCAAGGCTTTTAGCGTTAAGCAAGAATCCAGGTCATGTCCCACTGCCCCTTTATGGAATTCACCTGTTGCATTTGGATTGTACCATGGCAGGTATGGTGACGTAGGTGTGAGAGCTCGAGGGGTCACCAAAGCATTCTGGATCAGCTGTGGGTAGAGCTTGCTATATGGCACCGGAATTGGGTCATTGTGATTTTTATTCCTCTTGTTCTGATTCTGCTTTTTGTTCTGAATCTGACTTCGGTGATTTTGAGGAGGAATAGCCAGAGGATGTTGATGATGACGTCTTGAGGGAGGTGTAACACCTCAAAATTTGCCCTCCTCTCTTGGGACTAGTTTAACATATTGCGTATCATTTGTAGGTCATTAGGCATTGCATATTGCATATCATGTGGTTACATGGTGCAAGTCATCCTCCTAAGTCTTGATCAGAAGATAGGAGGTTATGTGCAAGCTAGGGTTTCATTGGATTGGTCATTAATCATCTGAGGATGTGGAGGTCCAAATTAGGGTTTTGTGGTTCTCAAGGAGATGGATCTTCATCTTGTTTGAAATGATTCATCATCATCATTATGGTTTGTCATCATCAAGTGTTGGAGCATAGTCCTTGAGATTAGGGTTTTGACCACTGGTCAACCCTAATCAGTTGCATTGAGCCATTTCATCAGAAGATTGGGGCTCAGATTGATCAGTGCATTGCCAAATTCATCTATCAGTTGAAAAAGTCAACTGTGGTCTACTGTGCTTGATTTTATGGATTTGGGGGTGGAAGAGAGTTGGATACACTTCATTCATGTTGGAACAAGTGATATTTGACATGTCAAAGCTCAATAACGAAGAAAATAAAGTCAGGACAAAAATTGCCAAAAATAGAAAGTGACTTGTAATGGAAGTTTCCTAAAATGGAAAGTTTTTCATCATAAAATTACATGTCCAAAAAAGCTTCAAATGAAAATTTGTTCAACATGAAAGTTGTAGATATTGGTCTCACCTTTCCAAAAAGTCCAAGAACTTGAAATTCCCATGTATGGTTGGCAAGTTATGGTCCATTCAATTTCAAAAAAGACCTATAATCAAAGTGGCATAACTTTCACATGGAATGTCCAAAATGGATGATCTTTTTATGAGCAAACCCCATTTCACATGAGCTTTCATGGTGCATAATCAAAATTCATCAAAAATGGTCAATGCAAAAGGTCAATTTTCAAGTGCACTAATTAAAATCCAAGGGCAAAATGGTCCAACTTGAGAAATATTTGGAATTTTGGAATGGGAGTTTTTGCAACACATCACAAATGCCAAATGTGACTTGTTCCAACTGTCATGAGTTGTCATAGTACAATATTTGGTTAGGCTATTTTTGAACTTTCACTTTAAGTGCATTTTTGGCATGGCATAGTGAAAATGAGAAATACAAGGCCAATTGACATGAGACCAAAGCCAACACACTTCAAATGGCATTTAGAAGATGTTTGAGCTGTCACCTTGCTGTCATATGGCCTAATGTGGAAAGTCACTTTTGCCCTTGCCTTAAATTTCACATTATGCTAATCAAATTCATTTTGTGCTAATTTGAGATTAACAAAGTGATTAAGTTGGAGTATAAATGACTAATCATAACAGAATTTGTAATGATAATCACAATTCTCAAGGTTTGTAACTACTTTTCCCTCCATTTTCTCCAAAATCTCAAGAACTTCATCAAGCATTTTTGGATCCAAACTCCTTCAATTCTTCATCAAATTGCTCAATTCTTGTTGATTCGTGCTCTTTACATCTTCCTCTCCAACTGTTTTGAGGAATCATTGCCAAAAAGTTCAAGAATCTCCACTGTTCATCATAAGCTCAACAATGGTGAATTAAGATTTCTCACACGTGGAGCTGTTTTGGATCAAGCTACGAGTTGCATTCACTTTCCTCAACCTTCTCCTTCATCTGTTTTTGGCTTTGGCGCTTTGAAACATCAAGAATCTTCACTGCCATCTCCAAGGTACCAAAATTCGATTCTCACTTTTGCTCAAATTATCATATGCTTTTGGTAGTTCATTCATCATAGAACACGATGCAACTCTTGGTTTATGAAATGATTGAGTGTGGAGTGAGTTGTTTCGATTTGAAGTTTGATGTGTGTTTATGTTTTTGCTCGATCCCGATTATACAGTAGGAATTAGATTAAATAGATTACATATTCATGATCCTGGTTAGAAGACGGTTCCAATGGTTATCTATTTGTTAATTTTCATTAAGATTCATGGATCTTGATTTCTGGTGATTTTGGATGAAGAACGATGTTGTTCTTATGCTTTTCTGGAAAAATCGTGCGTTAGATCCATAAAATGCCTTGCCTCATTTGAATAAGCTGTTTACCGCGCCTCTCCACCAATCAGGAAGCGCCATTTCTTCTTTTCAATACGACGCCGTTTTGGCGTACTTCATCAAAATTGCAAAATTGCCACTGATCCATTTAATTATTATTATTTCTATTTTGTTTTTCATTTCATTTTCAATTTTGTTACAAGAACTTCAATAAATCATAGAGGCTTCATAATTCATCCAATTTTTGTGAAAGTTTTTGTGCCATGCTCATGAGGATGTGTAGAATTTTATGGTGATTTTTGTGAAATTTTTGCACGTGTGGAAATTTAATTGGCCTATTGATTTTGTTCATGTGTCATATTTTGTATGTTTTGCCAAAACTTTCATGAAATGCTCATACTTGTAAAGAAATGGATGAAAATTTTTGTGCTTATTCTGGACATCTTGATGGTGATTTTCATGTAGAGTTTGTGATTTTTGGATACTTGGTGAAGGAGATATGATTTTTTGAATAGAGGTGTGACAATTTGTGTCACACCAAACTAGGTCAACTTTCTGATTTTATTTGCCTGGCTTAGGAATGTTTAATTGCTCCAATTTTTTGCATGAATGATCATTGATATGTCAAGATAACATGTGATTTTTGCTGGAATTTTTGATGGAGTTTTCAAATTGATTGATAATTTTCTTCTCTGTATGCTCATTTGGTAACCTTGTATGGCACATGTTGGCATTTTGCTTGTGAAATTCTCATAGTGTATTGGATAAAGATGAAATTTGGTGTGAGCATTGTAGACACATTATAGGACATCATGGTTTTGATCCCATTCATTTCTTAATTGTTGTCACTGTTTTATGATTTTTGGAAGATGATGCTTGTGTTGATACCTTGAATTGGCTTACATAATCTTGTCTGGGTTTCTTGATTTTTATTAACCTACTTTCTTTTGTCCAATTAAGCTGAAAATTGACATGCTATGCATTGAATGTGTCCTGTTTAGGTGTGAATTTTTGTGGAATTAATTGAATTGATTTGGTATGCTTTTGAGTGAGATAGTTCTGTTTGGTCTTTTGGAGTTGCAAATTGCATGTTTGATGGTAAATTGTGCATGAAATGATAATGGTGATTGATGTGAGCATGAGATCAATTGCATTTTCTTTTGATTTGTTTGAATGTGATTTTGGTTGGCTTGCACTTGCTGTTTTGATTTTTTTATCCCCTTTAGACCCTAGGCTTGGCCTAGTGGTCTAGTTTCTCACATTTGGTTTGGATTTTCAGGTTGAAATGCAAAAAGGCTTAAAGAAAAAAGTGCAAGCTGATTAAATTGAGTTTTGTTTGATGTTGTGAACTAACATTGGATTTGTGTTGTAGGTTTGATGCTTGAGCTTGAGCTCATGGCTTGCACTTATGTGCATTAACTTGTGTTGCTTGTACAGATTAATAGATTGACTTTTGTTGTTTACTGTTGGTTTGTCTGAGTACTGATGATACTTGATTGATTTCAGGTACATTTAGTCGCTTACAGTTCTTTAAGAACTTGCTTGCTGTTGCTTGGTTTTTAAACCAGTTGAGGTAGACTCTCTTGTCTTCATGTAGTCTGGAAGACCTGGCTTGACGGCCATCGAGGGGTCTATGAGGTGTATTGGGTCGGCATGACGAGTCTTGTCGAAAAGAGCATGCAATTTACCTAAGCAAAAAGTTCATCGACTGTGAAACAATACATTCACTGTTCGAGAAAACTTGATGTACTTTGGCATAGGCTGCTCGCCGACTGAGACAGTATATGCTGGTTCATACCACTTTGTGGATTTCCGAGATGGATCCGATCGAGTATGGGTTTGAGAATCCAGCATTGACCGGACGAGTTGCGAGAAGAGCAAAAGAATGTTGACTGATTTGGGATACTCTCAGGAAGCAATCAAGGGGTGTATTGTCTGATTACATCCCTCTGCAACCCATTGAGGATTATCAATCGATGAAGTTTGAGTTCCCTAATGAGGACATCTCGAGGTGCTCTAATCGAAAGATTGAGAGTAACCGATCCCGGAGGAGGGGCATGACCCCGAATCCGAACGGATTCTGATGTCTGATGGGGTTAATGTGAAGGAGTTAGTACTGCTTTGGTTATGCCGAAAGGATCCCACATTCCTTTTGTTGCTTGGATAACATTAGGATGTGCCCACAATGGTGGCTGAGTACGAAGCTTGTAGCCCGGGTACCGAATCTCGAGGCGCACATCTACTAGGGCAACTCCTTTCTCATTGGTATATGGAATGGAGGCTGTATTACCTGTTGAGGTTCAGATTCCCTCTTTAAGAGTCCTGATGGGCGTGAAGTTGCAAGAGGCAGAATGGGTAAGGACCCGGTACGAGGAGTTGAGCCTAATTGAAGAAAAGAGGCTGGCAGCCATCTGTCATGGGCAGTTATACCAACAAAGGATGAAGCGTGCTTTTGATAAGAAAGTACGACCTCGGGTATATCACGTGGGTGATATGGTGCTGAAAAGGATCCTTCCTCCTCAAAACGATCGAAGGGGCAAATGGACACCGAATTATGAAGGTCCATTCGTGGTCAAGAAGGTTTTCTCTGGTGGAGCCTTGTTGCTAACGACTATGGATGGCGAGGATTTTCCATCCCCTGTGAATGCGGACACGGTTAAAAAATACTTCGTATAAAGAGACCCGCTGGACGAAAAGAATAAAATAGTCCAGGCAAAAATGGGCATCCCGGCGAACCAAAAAACAGAAAGAAAGGTTCGGGCAAAAATTAGGGATAGAAAGAGAATCTGTACACCCGGCAAGTCGAAAACCTGAAAAGGCGACTTGGGCAAAAATGGGTATCCCGGTGGACTGAAAACCCGAAAGGGCGGTCCAGGCAAAAGAGGGATTGAAACGAACAACTGCGTCTAGCATGATCGTTTGCGCTTTGGTTAAAGCATCATGGATAATACCCGGTAGGGATCAATCAGAATCGTCTTGTTCAGAAGGCAGAAAGCACGGAGAGTCTGGGGACATATGGGGTGTAACCGAGTTGGAACTCGATGAGATCACGGGTTTCACATTGCCATTAGGATAGATTTTTCCTTTTGTGCGCAATTACCTCTTTTCAGGAATTGCTTCCTTTGTATTGCTCAATTTGAGCCACACTTTTCCAATCAATAAAATGCATATTCAGTCAAATAATTTTGTTTTTGTTTTTTATTACTGCTTTGATTGCAAAAACATCCGATTATTTTGATAAAGAATCTTGCATTTTAAGACATACAGGTCCCTTCCAATGCATGTTTATAAGATTGAAAGCTTGAAATCTTATTCGGAAGGTTAAGTGACCCAAGTGTTGAAATCTTGACACGCCTGGGGCACGGTTTTATCTAACAGTCTGTTTTGCAGGAACTGTTAGATTTTTTCACTCACTTGCAGGTTGTGATGTGGAAGCTTTGACAGAAGGAAATCCCCGGGGAGTCCAATCAGGGACGAAAGAATATGAAGGAATGACGAAGAGACGTCGAGACGTACGACGATCCTTGATGTTAATCAAGAAGACTCTTCAAAATCGGAAGATTGGAAAGTCTGTAGAAATTTCCCGCAGGGTCCAATCAGGGACGAATGAATGGGTAGAGAAGCGATGAGAGACGACGAGGGACGTCCGACGACCTTTGGAATTAATCAAGAAGACTCTTTAAAGTCGGAAAATTGAAATTATGTATAAATCCCAGGAGTTCGATCTTCGTCGAGCGCGGAGCGATTGGGAATACAAGATGATGGAGCAGAAAAGGTCCAGACGAGTCTGGGAATTCTCAAAAAGTGGAAAGTCGATACGAGATTGGGAGGTGGATACCGTGGTTCGACGAGTCGACGGGTGTTCTTTACCAACTTTTCTCATTTCCCCAGCGGGGTCCCCAAGCAGAGTTGTGAGGGCTAACTCCCCAGCAGATCCGAGGTCTGTGGATCCCCTAGCCGAGTCAGGATGGTTATTCCCGACAGGTTTAAAACGGTGTTTCCTCAGCAGCCAGGTCTGAAGGTTGCTATTCCCCGAGTGGAGCGGGTTTCAGAAACAAAACACAGGCAAAGGAAAACGTGGAGCCTGAATGCCAATCACTGGACTTATATCAGCATCCGAACCAAAACGCACACAAGAAGGCAAGCGTGGAGCCTGAATGCCAATTGCTGGACTTACATCAGCATCCGAACCAAAACACACACAAGGGTGGTCAACACAAAGGTGGAAAAAGAAAAAGGGCGCCCGGAGAGATCAGCTCAATCTCCTGCCTACATACTTCATCTGGTATGAAGATCAGGGCGATGTAGTTCCCCTACGCAGGGACAAAGGTTCTAGCCTAACCAGATAACAGAGGGAGACACAACTAGGGAGACTACGACTCGAGCCTAGATGTTATCATGCAAAATCATCCCTAAGTTAAGGTTTCTAGCTAAATGGCACAAGGGCCAACCTATCCTAAGCATGGCTCACACAGGAAGCAAACCACACACACTTAACTTGCACAGGAAGCAAGCCAAGCAAAACCTAACTTGCACAGGAAGCAAGTCTAAACTAATCCTAACTTGCACAGGAAGCAAGTCAAACTATCCTAACTTGCACAGGAAGCAAGTCAAACTATCCTAACTTGCACAGGAAGCAAGTCAAACTATCCTAACTTGCACAGGAAGCAAGTCAAACTATCCTAACTTGCACAGGAAGCAAGTCAAACAATCCTACAAGCACAGATAGCACACGCTATACACAAACAAGTGGCTCAAACAAGGGTTAGGTTTTAGTCAAGGGGTCATATCAACCTCAACAAACAAACCTCTGGAACTGGGTGAATGTTGCTCTTAACCTTGCCATTGAGAGGCTAAGGTGAAGCAGATGAAAGGATGAAGTGAGGATGAGACCTCACAGCTCTTATCCCTGGCCTGGGAGAGCTCAAGACAAGAATGTGTGGGTTCAGAAAGTGGGAACCCTTCTACACATTAAGACTGACTCAACTGTACAATTGTACAAGATCTTGGGTTTGTATCTGAAATGCATCAACACAGTGGTGTGAGCAAAGCAGATGACACACTGAATAGTGGGGGATAAATTGCATATCCCTACCTTCCACCAATTGCCTCTTCACTTAGGAGGTCTTTGACTCTATGCAAGGACAAAAGTAAACAGTCACAAACATTGCCTCTTAAGGAGGACTTCAGACAGTTGCCTGGCCAAGTAACAGGCCAGGTCTTCCAGACTACATGAAGACAAAGAGACATACCTCAATGCAAATTGCTTATGCAAGCAAAGCAAAGCAAAAAGTTCACAAGGAACTAAGCAACTAAAGCACCTGAAACAGTCAAGCAGATGTTAGTATGCAACTTCAAACAAAACAAACAGAAACAGACACCAATAGTTAATTGGAGGCACATGGATGTGCAAGGCACAAGGCTTAAGGCATGTGAGCCAAGCCACCTACAAAACAAATAGGTTAGACAATGATACTTGAGTAAGCTCAATCAAAAGAATTGGTCTTAATGGCCATTTGATGGTCAACCTGAAATCACAAACTCAAAGGTGAGTAACAGGACCACTAGGGCAAGCCTAGGGTCAAAAGTGAATGAGAAAGTCAAAACAGCAAGGGTTAAGCATCCCAAATCATGTTCAAACAATTAGGAAACACAAACAATTGGATTCACACTCATATCAATCATCATCATCATTTCATGAACCATTCAGGTCAAAACATGGCAAACAGAAGCTCATAGAAGTCAACAGCAAGACTTGCATCAAAAGCAATCTTAGACATTTCCAAAAATCACCAAATAAATCATGATCAAACCTAACACATAGAATGGTATACATGTCAAATTTCATCTCATTTGGACAAGTGGAAGACAGTCAATGAAAATCAGAAAGTCAAGGCAAATTTGAACATGCTTAAGGAAGTCAACCAAACATGCATCAACTTAGAAAAATCATAAGTCAAGAATGGTGTATGATAAATGAGTGGGATCAAAACCATGGCAAAGATGAGGATGTCTAGTTATCACATGTCAAATTTCATGTCCATCCAATAAAGTATGAGAATTTCACAAATGAAATGGGAACATGTGTCACACAAAGTCAACAATTGACTAGGCAGGGGAGAAAATCTCAAACAATTAGGAAATGCCACAAATAATTCCAAGAAAATTCACATGTAAACTAGACATACAAGAGTAGGTTCATGCAAAAAATTGGATCAATTGGAGGTCATGAAGCATGGTAATGAAAATCATGAAGTTGGACATCAATGGTGTGACACAAGTTGTCACACCCTAATTCAAAAAATCATATCTCACAAACCACAAATGATAAATGCACAAACTCTATACCAAAATCACCATGAATGTGTCTAGTTTAAGCACAAAAAATTTGGGAGCCATTGGATAAAGTAACATCATTTCACAAATGTTTTGGCAAGATGTACAAAATTTGGTCACATGTCACAAACCCTAGCACCATTTAAAAACCACTCACCCAAAAATTCTGGAAAAATAATGATAAAAAAGTAGAGATCATGATGAACACAACACAAAAAATCCCATTGAATTTGGATCAAAAATGAGCAAGTTATGAATTTTGGAAGATTGGTAATCAAAGTGAAGAAATTAATTGAATTAATATTGAGAAAATGGCATTTTGGTAATATTTGGATCCACTTAATGAAGTGATGTCGTTTTGGCCAATAAATGAAATAATCTGATTGGTTCTTGAAGCTAAGCCATGTACACACGAAAATGGGAAGAAAACTGGGAAATTCACAGGCTAGGGTTTTACCATTCCAAATCGTGTTTCTCAATTTTGCCCAGAAATCGAAATTGATTATACCATGGTGTTCATCAAACATCATACAACAACATCCTAAAATGGGTTTTCATTAATTCGAGCTAGGCAATAAGAAACAAGCAAAACAAGTTTGAATCATCCATCTTCATTTCAACACAACTCGACCATTACTCAACCATTTTTAAAAACACAAAGTGCAGTGTGATCAGGGTGAAAAGACCTATGAGATGTACATCACAATTTTTGAAAAGATTGAGGTCGAAAACTCACCTATTTTTGAAGTAGAAAGAGGAACAGTGGTTGTTTGGCCTTTTAATGGTGAAACAGATGAAGCAAAGCCTTCCAAGTGTTGATTGGTTGAAGAGCTCTGGCTTGTGGATGCTTGGAATGACCTTAAACAAACCCTGCCATGGCTGTATGCTTCTTTAGAACAATGCTGGCAAATGAACTCCCAGTTGATGAATGGTGCTGCAAGTAACTTCCAAATGATGGCCAGATGATGGAACAACAAAGGGATCCTTGAGTTCTTTAGAAGTTTTTTGACAGACTGTTTGAAATGCCAACAATGAAGCCCTTTTTAGAATGAATGATTTCTGTCTTCTCATGTGTCATGGCTGCTGCTAGCTGGTTTCATTTGATGGAAAATGTTGAGGAAATGCTGTGTTGAGCAAGGCAGGTTTTTGTTCTTTTGAGGGTTTGACAAGTTTTTTTGGAGTTTGGCCAAAGCAAGGTGAATGGTTGATCTTGGTTGGTCTGTTTTGTTTTTGACAGCAAAATTTGCAAGATGTCTGGTGTGTTGGCTGCAGCTAGCAAGGGTTTTGATTGGAAAAATGAGTGAAGGTTCTTTGTGGTTTTTGAGCCTTGACAGTTTTCTTCAAATCTGTCAACAGCAAGGTGAATGAAAGATGAGTGGAATATGGTTGGCCATGTGTTGCAAGGCAGGGTTTGACAATGTTTGCAAGTGAAGGTTGCTAGGCTGCTGCAGGTTTTAAACAGGGTTTGCCAATGAAGGTTGCTAGGTTGCTGCTGTTAGAAGTTGGCAAGGTTTGGCCATGAGAAATTGAGATGAACAAGACTGGTATGGTTGGCAAGGCAGGACGGATTTTGAGGGAAAGAATGGTCTATGGTCTTGTGCTTGTTGGTTGCAGATTTTAAAGCAAGGCCAAATGGATGCAGTTAGGAGGAGTGACCTTTTTGCTGCAAAATGTGTTGGCTTTTGATGAATGCTAGTGGTTCAACATGATGAGGGGTTGTGGAAAATGCAATGGCTAGGTTTAGGTTTTGGAAGTTTTGGACAGCAAGGGTTAAATGCAAATAACAGGATCCTTTTTGAGAGGAGTGTGAATCAATGAAGTGCTTGTTATGTTGGTGCTATCTAGTGAGGTTTTTGCCATGGCAGGAAAAATGATGCAGTATGTTCAAGCCAGCCTTAGTTTGTTGGTTTAGGACTTGACAGTTTTTTGTAAGATGCAAGTAAGCAAGGGTTTTAGTTGGTCTTTGCTGCAGTTTTTTTTCATGACAGAAAAAGGGTGGTGAAGCTGTTGGTTTGTGGTTTTTTCAATGACAGAAAATGCAGCATAGAACCTGCTGTTGGTCGTTGTTCTATGGTATGGCAGGGTTTTGAGTTTTGTAACTTTGGTCTTTTGGATCAGGTTTTGACAGAAGAATGCAAGGCAAGGTTTGGTGCTGCTTGAGTTTGAATAGGCAAAGTTCAAATGCCAGTAGCAAGGTCAGTTGAGAGAGTGAGAGAACCAATGCCTCCTGCTGTCCTGTGTTTTATGCTGCTGCTGGTTTTGTTTAATGGGAGTTTTGACAGGTTTTTCTTGGCAAAATGCAAGTGAGGTGGTTGGTTCTATGTGGCTGCTACTTCTGTTTTGTTATGACAGAAAAACAATGCTTAAGTCCTCTGTTGGATGTTGCTGCCATTGATTCCTCATGACAGAAAAGGATTTGAAAGTCTTGTTTGGATGTGTTTATGTGGGAGAGCTAGGGCCAAGGTTTTTGTCTTTTGGTCCTGTTTTAGCCAACAAATTGGAATCTGCAAGATGTGTGTTGTGTTGGTTGCAGCATTCTTGTTCAAAAGGACAGCAAAACTTGCATTTTCTGGACAGTACAAGGTAAGGTGGAAGCATGGGTGAATGGTTGCTTTGTACTTTTCTTCCAAAATTCAAGTATGCAAACATGGCCATATGTACCATTGGAGTATGGCTGCACTACAAGGCCTCAAAAGTGGCAGAAGAATGATCAAGAATGCTGCATAATGATGCTGGTACAAGGCATGGTTGTGGAACTTAGACAAGTATGGTGAAATTGTACCTTTCTTACAATTCAAGCAAACAAGCAATGGCCTTATGTACTGCATATTTTGACTTTGCAAACACATTCTAAATGACATTTATGAGCTGTTCCAATTGGCCAAATGTTGAAAAAATGTTTAAATCAAAAAGTCAACTCTTGGTCAAACTTACATTTAAATGAAAAAGGTCAAAATATGCCATTTTGATTGGTGAAGTTTTGGCTCATGAAATTTATATTTTTGGAAAGAGGGGATCAAATGTGACTTGTAGGAAAAAACCCCACCAAAATTGGCCAAACGGTTTGGGAGATATGGCCCTTTGAAGTTCAAGATTTTTTGAAATCGATTCGATCATAACTTGCCAACCACACATGGGAATTGAGAGTTCTAGGACTTTTTGGAAATGGGAGAACAAGATCTTCAACTTTCATGTTGGGCAAAAATTCATTTGAGGCTTGTATCATGATGTAAGTTTGAGGATCAAACTTTCCATTTATGGCAAGTTTCAGTTACAGGCCCAGTTTCCATTTTGGGAAGTTCATGATCTGGCTCCAAATTCTTCCATGATGGTGTTTGGCATGATATATGATGACTATTTGGACATGAATGAACTCTCACAAACCAATTCCAATCACCCAATCATTGATTAAATGGACAGTTGACCAACAGTTGACTTTTAGGGTTTTTGGCTGACTGTGCATTGACTGAGGACCTCCAAACCCTAATTCCTTGAGAACTTGACTTCAAATGATGTCCCAAGTTGTATGAACTCTTGATTATTGATCATGGTGCCCAAATTCCACAAGAATGACCACCATCCACTGCTTTGACTGACAGTTGACCTTTTTAGGGTTTATGACTGTCTGTGTATGAACTGATGATTTCCAAGTCTTCAACCCTTGACTTGAACACTTCAAATGGACCTCCAAGTCATGTGAACTTGTTGGACAAACCCCAAGGCCTTGATTCAATGAGAAATCCCTTTGCTTGCTTGGTTGACTGATCGGGAGATCAGTTTGACCTAATTCTTGATTGCTTGCTCTCGAGGCAACTGAAGCAATGCAAATGTTATGCAATGGACCATGATATGTTATGACCTAATATGAAAATGTATGTATAATGATAGGTGCAAATTTGAGGTGCTACAGCTGCCCCTATTCAATCAGCTGGGAACCCGAATGGATGATAGCAACGGCTGTCAGACTTTCAGGGTAAACAGGGATTGAATACCGAAGAACCGTAGAATTTGCACAGTACTGGATATGATACAAAAGAACCACGTCATTTACCGATGACAAACTGCATGACAGCTTCAGAAAAAGCAAAACCATTTACCGATGGTTGAAACTGGAATCTTGATATTTACCGATATCAACTTCAGCACGACCATTTACCGATGGCGGCTGGGGAAAACAAACTCCTGAAAAGCAAAACCATTTACCGATGGTTAGAACTTGATATTTACCGATATCAACTTCAGCACGACCATTTACCGATGGCTGCCGGGAAACAGATTTTGAAAAGCGAAACCATTTACCGATGGTGGCTTCAAAGAAACTTGACATTTACCGATGTCAACTTCAAACTGGCCATTTACCGATGGCTACTGTAACTGGGAATTCGACATTTACCGATATCGAAGGAAACTGGGCCATTTACCGATGGCATCTCCACTTGGGGAGGGACAAAATTTTTGTGGTGATACCAGACAAGACGTTTACCGACGACTTCTGGGGATTTGGATTTTATTGACCAGACATTTACCGATGACTGGGATGAGACTCGATGTTTACCGACATCGAAAGATGATGTTTACCGACATCCAAAGAAATGACCAGACATTTACCGATGACTGGGGTGGGACACGATGTTTACCGACATCGAAAGAATGGTGTTTACCGACACCAAACAAAGATGACCAGACATTTACTGATGACTGGAGAGAAAATACTCGATGTTTACAGACACCGAAACAATGGCGTTTACTGACACCAAAAATGATGACCAGACATTTACTGATGACTGGAGAAAATACTCGATGTTTACAGACACCGAAACAATGGTGTTTACCGACACCAAAAAAAGAAACACACGCGGGTGCTAGCATGACACTTACTGGTATCACAAGAACGACATCTGAGATATGTCAAGGCAAAGTTGATCACTTGCTGGGGGTCTTACTGAGGAGAAACAAACTTTCTGTCACCATCGGGTGAGGAAATAAACCTCTGTCACCATCGGGTGAGGAAATAAACCTCTGTCACCATCGGGTGAGGAAATAAACCTCTGTCACCATCGGGTGAGGAAATAAACCTCTGTCACCATCGGGTGAGGAAATAAACCTCTGTCACCATCGGGTGAGGAAATAAACCTCTGTCACCATCGGGTGAGGAAATAAACCTCTGTCACCATCGGGTGAGGAAATAAACCTCTGTGGGGAATAAACAATTCTGAATGCTGTCAAGAGCAACTGTAGCAGTCTTGGTGCTGATGTTGAATGAAGTGATCCGCCTCTGCCGGGGATACAGTCTGGTGAAGTTAACACATGAATGCATATGTTTGAATTTTTCTATGGCGTAATGCTCCATTTATGAATGGGAATGCCACGCGATTTTTTTTGAGGATGCCATGATTACTACATGCGAAATGCAAATGAACCCTGGTTAGGGAGCCGAAATGATCAGATACTCTGACTCTGTGGGGAGACTCCTCTTGGGGAAATACTCTGCGGGGAACTCTGCTTGAGGAATGGTAAAGCGACTTCACTGGGAGGAAGACTCAACCAATCTTCAGATAGGATAAACCCTGCTTTGGAGAATGTCTGTTACTCCGCTAGGGATAACCCACGCGATCCATGGGTAGAATCAACTTAGCCGGGGATGCAGATATCAGTCTTCTACAGAAACTCGTCCAATCCACTGGTAGGATGAACTCTGCTGGAGAAATAAACGCTACTCCATTAGGGACGACCCAACCAATCCATATGTAGGAGAATCACTGCTGGAGATGTATTTCCTGAGACCCGCTCCACTCGGGGAACTTGCTGAGGAAAAACCACGCCATTCTGCTGAGGAGAACAATCCTAGCGGAGAGAACAACCGTAGTGGCAAGAGTAACAACTCTGTCGAGGATGATAGCACGTCATATCATACTGGAGACGAATTCCCACAAACCTGTTTGGGATAAGCACTCACGGCCACACTGGAGATGATAGCGTCACAAAACCAATTGTTGGGGAACACACCAACGGTCTACAGAAAAACTCCACTGGGGTGCTCCCGAGGAAAATAACTGCTAGGCGCTCAGCGGGGATTCTCAACTGGGGAAATCTGCAAGCATAGGCCTGCTGGGGATAAACAGTCCTCAGATCTGCTGGGGAAAGAAGGTACTGTCTACAGGCATCTCTGCAGGGGAAATAACTCTGATAGCTTCAATACTGACTTGGGCTGGGGACGTGATAACCTTCAGGCTTGCTGAGGAGACAACGATCTCGAATCTGCCAGGGAGATCGCACTCTCAATCCTCTGGGGAGATACAGCTTGTTTGACAGGGGTGTCGGTCGACTCGTCGAACACTGGTATCCATCATCCACCCATAGTGTTGACTTTCCACTTTTAAGAACTCTCAGACTCTTCTGGACTTTTCTGCTCCATCATCTTGTATTCCCAATCTCGTCCGTACTCCACGGGGATCGAACTCCTGGTATTCATACAAACTTTTCAATCATCAGACTTTGAAGAGTCTTCTTGATTAACTTTCCAGGATCGTTGTCGTAATCCTTCACTGTCTTTTCACCGTTCAACTATCCCTTGCCCCTGGTTGGACTCTGAGGGGATCTCTTGTCAGAAAGGTTCATATTACAACTGGCAAGTGAATGAAGATGTCTAACAGCACCTGCACAAGAGATCGTCAGATAAAACGTGCCCCAGGTATGCCCCATGATAAGGCTCAAACAGCACTCTATTGGGGATGCCCTACAATAGAGCTAATAGGGACTTGGAGGGAGAAATGTTGCACTACTGGGGACATGAAGATGAACATCTTCAAACAACACTGCGTCGGGCAACTTCACTGAGGAGAGACCATACGAGGTTCTGTAGGACAAAGATACAGTCACGCTTGAGATGCGAACAATTGTCTTACCTGTTGGTAATCATACCACCCCCGGGAGAGCACTGTGGGTCTCCTAAGTATCTTTCCATCATTGTGAAGGTTCACTTTGTTTAAGAACAATTTTTTTTGAAAAATTTGTTTATTTTGAAAACAATGATACTTTTTCAATTAAAACATGCAAAACGTTTGTTGAGTTGAAACAAATAAGAGTGCAAATAATTGGATAAAAGCTCAAATTGATGTGATGGGATGGTAGTCTGCGAAGGGCGAGACTTCATAGATCTGTACAAGTTTGAAATCGGTGATATATATTGGAGAGGGCTACATTGAGCATAATGACCTTTCCTCTACCATTCTGAATTTTCGATGTATTCAGAGCTTCAGTCGACGACGAATCGAGAATTCCTGACGGATGACACATATAGAGCACAGTCTTGTCAAGGTGCAGTTACTTGCCAAATCCCTAATTTTTGCCTAGATTGCCCCAGTGTGAGGTGTTCAATCTAGCGGGATGCAAATTCTTTTTTTTTTCAATGTCTCTAACTTTTGCCTGGATCGCCCTTTCGGGTTTTCAATCCACCGAGACGCTCCTTTTTGCCTAAGTCGCCCTTTGGGGTGTTCAACTTAGCGAGCTGTTTGATTTTTTTCTTTTTGTTTAGGCGAAGTATTTCTTGACTGCACCAGGATTCACAGGACGAGTGAACTTCTTCATCCATTGTAGTAAGTGTCAGAGCACTGCCTGAAAAGGCTCTCTTGACAACACATGGACTTTCATAGCTTGGGGTTCACTTGCCCCTGGAATCGGGTACGAAAGACAAGACTTTCTTGAGCACAAGGTCACCTTCTCGGAACACACGAGGCTTGACCTTCTTGTTGAATGCCTTTTCACTCTCCGCTGATATGACTGACCATGACACATGGCAGTTGATCTCTTCTTTTGATCGAATTCAGCATCAGCCAACTTGGGACTCTGAGGGTGCTATTTTCTTTTATTTCTTTCCTTTTTTTTTTCTTTCTTTTGACTTCTTTTGATTTCTTTTGATTTCTTTTTTTTTGATAATGCCCCAGTTGGCTGTTCTGCTGATTCTCGAGATGCAGCTGAGTGATCTTCTTTTCTTGCTCAAGAGGTCGGGAAATCTCGTCAGGAATCCCTTCAACATCATCTTCGTCCACTTCGAATACAGGGAATTCAAAATTGGGAGATGACGTCCGATCATTATGTTCAAGGGGTTTGAGAAACAACCTGCATAAAGACTTTGATATGAAAAGCTCTTTGAAAAACAAACAAGACAATCGTTATGCAGATGAAAAGATTGCTTTTATTCTTGTTTTTTTAAGGTTTTTTTTGGTGATCACCAATTTCATGCAAAAAGCGAAAAGGGAAAACAAATGGAAAAACAAATGTTTTAACATGAATTATTTGAATGAAAATATCATTGCACAAAATGTCGCCAACAATGTCATCACTTCTCCTTTTGGCATGGGAGAAGGGTTTTTAAACAAAGTGATTATTACAAGGACTTATGAACAACTGTAGGAACGCCCATAGTGACCCAATTGTGATAGATCCCACCAGGGATGACAACTGTCAGTGTTTCTTGCATTAGCAGCTTCTGCTCTCTGAACAACTCTTCTGAAGAAAAAGTCGGCGCCAGCCCGGGACTTGTTATCTTCAAGCTTGATTAGCATTGGGACCTAAGTCTTCCAAAATCAGAATACCTGACCTCACAAGGTCTTGAACCTTCATCTTCAGCTGGAAACAACTATCCATGTCATGACCGGGAGCGCCCGAATGATACACACAATGCTGTTCAGGCCTATACCACCACCGAGGGTTGACGGGTATGGGTGGCGGGTCTCTGGGAGTAATCAAGTTCCGCTCTATCAACGAGGGATACAGCTCGGCGTAGGACATGGGGATTGGATCAAAAATGATCTTCTTCCTCTCATTACTTGTATTGGCTTGATTACCAATGGGAGGCTGGTAAACCTGCTGCTGAGGATGACGTTGTGGACGCTGAGGCTGCTGAGCTGGTCTTCTCTGTTGCTGTTGAGTTTGAGTTGCTGGAATAGTCACACCAACAGCCCGACGATACTGTCCTCTGTTCACACTCCTCCGTCGGTGCACAGCATTTGTTTCAATCCCTCCCCTTTTGGGTGCCCCAGAGTATGTCTTCTTAGAACCGGAAGAACCTGAAGAGCCAGGATGGCGAACTGGAGCGCGGGTTGCTCTGACATTAACAGTCTCTGCAGCGAGAGGCTGTTCTCTGATTCTGATCCCCTTCAATTCATCACCCACGGCATAATCATTGACGAGAATGGTGACAGCAACATCCTCATGAGCGGGTATATTCACTGGTGGAGCACGGTGGACTGGTGGAATCACGGCTTCCAGTCTCTGGGCTAAGGCACGCAGCTCCTCTTGCCCCTGAACAACTCCTTGCATCATCGTCATAAACTGGGCCATGTTTGCCCTCATCTCAGCCAACTCTGTCTGAACTTGGTCCATAATCCTCTGATGATCGAGTCTGGTTGAGTAGCGGTGCGGACGACAGTCAGCGATCCTATCTCAGTCAAAGTGAGAACTCTCTCCCAAACATGTCTGCAATGCAAGGATGTGCATGATATGCATGATATGCATGATATGGGTACTATTTTGTCATGAATGATCCTGATAAAGGATATGCGTATGCGAGTTAACTTTTTTCATGCATTACTATTTTTTGGAAAATAAACATGCTATGATGCAAATGATGCAACATGACTGGTCAGGCTGTGCGTCTCAGAACACTGGGTCGAAGCTTCGGCTTGAACTCTGATCACAACCATCTGAAACCCAAAGTCAATCTGATCAACTGGCATCTGAAACCAATCTGAGGAACCAAGTCACCATAAATCCGACTTGGGGAGTTCCGAAATAAACGAAACTGGAGATTACATCACTATCATCACAGGAACATCCATTGAACGGATGACAGCCAGCTCCTCTGAACAGGTACTCTCAAATTCAACCCGGGGATCCGAAATAAACGGAACCCGCTGATAAACCACGGACAGAACTCCGGCGTCCCAGAAATAAATGTCCATAATTCACAGTCACCATCTGTACCGAGAGTCACCAACTGTACCTGTTAAAATGATCAATCCCCCCCACTCACGGGTGTCATCTAGGCCAGGGTAAGGTCGAGAGAAACGCAGCATAAATAACCTTTCGCAGAATATCATCTTGTGCACACCCGATGTATGCACCGATAATATCCCACCAGGGTCTGAACTGCTCGTGATATCAATGTTCCGCTAAGTGGCGCCATACCACCCGCTTCCCATGAATCACTCTATTCCTAGGTTTCCTAGATTTCACTCATAGCCTGGGTATTGGGCCTTTTACCTCGAGTAACTCCCACCCCAAACAGAGAAACACAGACAGCACAGCAGATGAATAATGAATGTGAATGAATGCAAACATAAGTGCAAACATAAATGCAAACAGTAAGTGCACATATATACAATGAATGCAACAAATACAACAGCAAACAGCAACCAAAATCCTAACCTAGAGAGCGCTAGGAGAGACTCGCTCAGGGAAGATGGACCAGCACAGGTCAACTTCTCTAGGTCCCCAGCAGAGTCGCCAGCTGTCGCATCGCGCGAAAAACCGGCGGGAAAAGAAAGAAACAACAGAGCCGCCACCGTGCGTTATTTATCCCAAAAGAGGGAAAGGAAACGCTCAGAGTAAACCTGGGAAAGAACATGGTCTCGCGACCAAAGAGAATGGGTTCGGGAGTCGGTTATGCGAAGGGAAGGTATTAGCACCCCTACGCATCCGCAGTACTCTACGGGATCCACGCACACTAGAAAGGAAATTGGTTGCTAAACACTGCTCAAACATTCACACACACTGGCTGAAAGAAAGGAAAGAGACTGACTGAAACTGAACTCGGCAGGATGTCGCATCCTGGGCCTACTTAGTCTATCAGGCATAGACATCAGAGTCGAAGTAGTTCGGACTGGGGAAACGACACATGCTCGCTAGGATGTCGCATCCTATGCATACGTATCTTCTCGGACGAGAGAAGAATCAGAGCATTCGTAGCTCGGCTGACACGCACACAAACAAAACACAGGCAAAGGCAAACGTGGAGCCTGAATGCCAATCACTGGACTTATATCAGCATCCGAACCAAAACGCACACAAGAAGGCAAGCGTGGAGCCTGAATGCCAATTGCTGGACTTACATCAGCATCCGAACCAAAACACACACAAGGGTGGTCAACACAAAGGTGGAAAAAGAAAAAGGGCGCCCGGAGAGATCAGCTCAATCTCCTGCCTACATACTTCATCTGGTATGAAGATCAGCGCGATGTAGTTCCCCTACGCAGGGACAAAGGTTCTAGCCTAACCAGATAACAGAGGGAGACACAACTAGGGAGACTACGACTCGAGCCTAGATGTTATCATGCAAAATCATCCCTAAGTTAAGGTTTCTAGCTAAATGGCACAAGGGCCAACCTATCCTAAGCATGGCTCACACAGGAAGCAAACCACACACACTTAACTTGCACAGGAAGCAAGCCAAGCAAAACCTAACTTGCACAGGAAGCAAGTCTAAACTAATCCTAACTTGCACAGGAAGCAAGTCAAACTATCCTAACTTGCACAGGAAGCAAGTCAAACTATCCTAACTTGCACAGGAAGCAAGTCAAACTATCCTAACTTGCACAGGAAGCAAGTCAAACTATCCTAACTTGCACAGGAAGCAAGTCAAACTATCCTAACTTGCACAGGAAGCAAGTCAAACAATCCTACAAGCACAGATAGCACACGCTATACACAAACAAGTGGCTCAAGCAAGGGTTAGGTTTTAGTCAAGGGGTCATATCAACCTCAACAAACAAACCTCTGGAACTGGGTGAATGTTGCTCTTAACCTTGCCATTGAGAGGCTAAGGTGAAGCAGATGAAAGGATGAAGTGAGGATGAGACCTCACAGCTCTTATCCCTGGCCTGGGAGAGCTCAAGACAAGAATGTGTGGGTTCAGAAAGTGGGAACCCTTCTACACATTAAGACTGACTCAACTGTACAATTGTACAAGATCTTGGGTTTGTATCTGAAATGCATCAACACAGTGGTGTGAGCAAAGCAGATGACACACTGAATAGTGGGGGATAAATTGCATATCCCTACCTTCCACCAATTGCCTCTTCACTTAGGAGGTCTTTGACTCTATGCAAGGACAAAAGTAAACAGTCACAAACATTGCCTCTTAAGGAGGACTTCAGACAGTTGCCTGGCCAAGTAACAGGCCAGGTCTTCCAGACTACATGAAGACAAAGAGACATACCTCAATGCAAATTGCTTATGCAAGCAAAGCAAAGCAAAAAGTTCACAAGGAACTAAGCAACTAAAGCACCTGAAACAGTCAAGCAGATGTTAGTATGCAACTTCAAACAAAACAAACAGAAACAGACACCAATAGTTAATTGGAGGCACATGGATGTGCAAGGCACAAGGCTTAAGGCATGTGAGCCAAGCCACCTACAAAACAAATAGGTTAGACAATGATACTTGAGTAAGCTCAATCAAAAGAATTGGTCTTAATGGCCATTTGATGGTCAACCTGAAATCACAAACTCAAAGGTGAGTAACAGGACCACTAGGGCAAGCCTAGGGTCAAAAGTGAATGAGAAAGTCAAAACAGCAAGGGTTAAGCATCCCAAATCATGTTCAAACAATTAGGAAACACAAACAATTGGATTCACACTCATATCAATCATCATCATCATTTCATGAACCATTCAGGTCAAAACATGGCAAACAGAAGCTCATAGAAGTCAACAGCAAGACTTGCATCAAAAGCAATCTTAGACATTTCCAAAAATCACCAAATAAATCATGATCAAACCTAACACATAGAATGGTATACATGTCAAATTTCATCTCATTTGGACAAGTGGAAGACAGTCAATGAAAATCAGAAAGTCAAGGCAAATTTGAACATGCTTAAGGAAGTCAACCAAACATGCATCAACTTAGAAAAATCATAAGTCAAGAATGGTGTATGATAAATGAGTGGGATCAAAACCATGGCAAAGATGAGGATGTCTAGTTATCACATGTCAAATTTCATGTCCATCCAATAAAGTATGAGAATTTCACAAATGAAATGGGAACATGTGTCACACAAAGTCAACAATTGACTAGGCAGGGGAGAAAATCTCAAACAATTAGGAAATGCCACAAATAATTCCAAGAAAATTCACATGTAAACTAGACATACAAGAGTAGGTTCATGCAAAAAATTGGATCAATTGGAGGTCATGAAGCATGGTAATGAAAATCATGAAGTTGGACATCAATGGTGTGACACAAGTTGTCACACCCTAATTCAAAAAATCATATCTCACAAACCACAAATGATAAATGCACAAACTCTATACCAAAATCACCATGAATGTGTCTAGTTTAAGCACAAAAAATTTGGGAGCCATTGGATAAAGTAACATCATTTCACAAATGTTTTGGCAAGATGTACAAAATTTGGTCACATGTCACAAACCCTAGCACCATTTAAAAACCACTCACCCAAAAATTCTGGAAAAATAATGATAAAAAAGTAGAGATCATGATGAACACAACACAAAAAATCCCATTGAATTTGGATCAAAAATGAGCAAGTTATGAATTTTGGAAGATTGGTAATCAAAGTGAAGAAATTAATTGAATTAATATTGAGAAAATGGCATTTTGGTAATATTTGGATCCACTTAATGAAGTGATGTCATTTTGGCCAATAAATGAAATAATCTGATTGGTTCTTGAAGCTAAGTCATGTACACACGAAAATGGGAAGAAAACTGGGAAATTCACAGGCTAGGGTTTTACCATTCCAAATCGTGTTTCTCAATTTTGCCCAGAAATCGAAATTGATTATACCATGGTGTTCATCAAACATCATACAACAACATCCTAAAATGGGTTTTCATTAATTCGAGCTAGGCAATAAGAAACAAGCAAAACAAGTTTGAATCATCCATCTTCATTTCAACACAACTCGACCATTACTCAACCATTTTTAAAAACACAAAGTGCAGTGTGATCAGGGTGAAAAGACCTATGAGATGTACATCACAATTTTTGAAAAGATTGAGGTCGAAAACTCACCTATTTTTGAAGTAGAAAGAGGAACAGTGGTTGTTTGGCCTTTTAATGGTGAAACAGATGAAGCAAAGCCTTCCAAGTGTTGATTGGTTGAAGAGCTCTGGCTTGTGGATGCTTGGAATGACCTTAAACAAACCCTGCCATGGCTGTATGCTTCTTTAGAACAATGCTGGCAAATGAACTCCCAGTTGATGAATGGTGCTGCAAGTAACTTCCAAATGATGGCCAGATGATGGAACAACAAAGGGATCCTTGAGTTCTTTAGAAGTTTTTTGACAGACTGTTTGAAATGCCAACAATGAAGCCCTTTTTAGAATGAATGATTTCTGTCTTCTCATGTGTCATGGCTGCTGCTAGCTGGTTTCATTTGATGGAAAATGTTGAGGAAATGCAGTGTTGAGCAAGGCAGGTTTTTGTTCTTTTGAGGGTTTGACAAGTTTTTTTGGAGTTTGGCCAAAGCAAGGTGAATGGTTGATCTTGGTTGGTCTGTTTTGTTTTTGACAGCAAAATTTGCAAGATGTCTGGTGTGTTGGCTGCAGCTAGCAAGGGTTTTGATTGGAAAAATGAGTGAAGGTTCTTTGTGGTTTTTGAGCCTTGACATTTTTCTTCAAATCTGTCAACAGCAAGGTGAATGAAAGATGAGTGGAATATGGTTGGCCATGTGTTGCAAGGCAGGGTTTGACAATGTTTGCATGTGAAGGTTGCTAGGCTGCTGCAGGTTTTAAACAGGGTTTGCCAATGAAGGTTGCTAGGTTGCTGCTGTTAGAAGTTGGCAAGGTTTGGCCATGAGAAATTGAGATGAACAAGACTGGTATGGTTGGCAAGGCAGGACGGATTTTGAGGGAAAGAATGGTCTATGGTCTTGTGCTTGTTGGTTGCAGATTTTAAAGCAAGGCCAAATGGATGCAGTTAGGAGGAGTGACCTTTTTGCTGCAAAATGTGTTGGCTTTTGATGAATGCTAGTGGTTCAACATGATGAGGGGTTGTGGAAAATGCAATGGCTAGGTTTAGGTTTTGGAAGTTTTGGACAGCAAGGGTTAAATGCAAATAACAGGATCCTTTTTGAGAGGAGTGTGAATCAATGAAGTGCTTGTTATGTTGGTGCTATCTAGTGAGGTTTTTGCCATGGCAGGAAAAATGATGCAGTATGTTCAAGCCAGCCTTAGTTTGTTGGTTTAGGACTTGACAGTTTTTTGTAAGATGCAAGTAAGCAAGGGTTTTAGTTGGTCTTTGCTGCAGTTTTTTTTCATGACAGAAAAAGGGTGGTGAAGCTGTTGGTTTGTGGTTTTTTCAATGACAGAAAATGCAGCATAGAACCTGCTGTTGGTCGTTGTTCTATGGTATGGCAGGGTTTTGAGTTTTGTAACTTTGGTCTTTTGGATCAGGTTTTGACAGAAGAATGCAAGGCAAGGTTTGGTGCTGCTTGAGTTTGAATAGGCAAAGTTCAAATGCCAGTAGCAAGGTCAGTTGAGAGAGTGAGAGAACCAATGCCTCCTGCTGTCCTGTGTTTTATGCTGCTGCTGGTTTTGTTTAATGGGAGTTTTGACAGGTTTTTCTTGGCAAAATGCAAGTGAGGTGGTTGGTTCTATGTGGCTGCTACTTCTGTTTTGTTATGACAGAAAAACAATGCTTAAGTCCTCTGTTGGATGTTGCTGCCATTGATTCCTCATGACAGAAAAGGATTTGAAAGTCTTGTTTGGATGTGTTTATGTGGGAGAGCCAGGGCCAAGGTTTTTGTCTTTTGGTCCTGTTTTAGCCAACAAATTGGAATCTGCAAGATGTGTGTTGTGTTGGTTGCAGCATTCTTGTTCAAAAGGACAGCAAAACTTGCATTTTCTGGACAGTACAAGGTAAGGTGGAAGCATGGGTGAATGGTTGCTTTGTACTTTTCTTCCAAAATTCAAGTATGCAAACATGGCCATATGTACCATTGGAGTATGGCTGCACTACAAGGCCTCAAAAGTGGCAGAAGAATGATCAAGAATGCTGCATAATGATGCTGGTACAAGGCATGGTTGTGGAACTTAGACAAGTATGGTGAAATTGTACCTTTCTTACAATTCAAGCAAACAAGCAATGGCCTTATGTACTGCATATTTTGACTTTGCAAACACATTCTAAATGACATTTATGAGCTGTTCCAATTGGCCAAATGTTGAAAAAATGTTTAAATCAAAAAGTCAACTCTTGGTCAAACTTACATTTAAATGAAAAAGGTCAAAATATGCCATTTTGATTGGTGAAGTTTTGGCTCATGAAATTTATATTTTTGGAAAGAGGGGATCAAATGTGACTTGTAGGAAAAAACCCCACCAAAATTGGCCAAACGGTTTGGGAGATATGGCCCTTTGAAGTTCAAGATTTTCTGAAATCGATTCGATCATAACTTGCCAACCACACATGGGAATTGAGAGTTCTAGGACTTTTTGGAAATGGGAGAACAAGATCTTCAACTTTCATGTTGGGCAAAAATTCATTTGAGGCTTGTATCATGATGTAAGTTTGAGGATCAAACTTTCCATTTATGGCAAGTTTCAGTTACAGGCCCAGTTTCCATTTTGGGAAGTTCATGATCTGGCTCCAAATTCTTCCATGATGGTGTTTGGCATGATATATGATGACTATTTGGACATGAATGAACTCTCACAAACCAATTCCAATCACCCAATCATTGATTAAATGGACAGTTGACCAACAGTTGACTTTTAGGGTTTTTGGCTGACTGTGCATTGACTGAGGACCTCCAAACCCTAATTCCTTGAGAACTTGACTTCAAATGATGTCCCAAGTTGTATGAACTCTTGATTATTGATCATGGTGCCCAAATTCCACAAGAATGACCACCATCCACTGCTTTGACTGACAGTTGACCTTTTTAGGGTTTATGACTGTCTGTGTATGAACTGATGATTTCCAAGTCTTCAACCCTTGACTTGAACACTTCAAATGGACCTCCAAGTCATGTGAACTTGTTGGACAAACCCCAAGGCCTTGATTCAATGAGAAATCCCTTTGCTTGCTTGGTTGACTGATCGGGAGATCAGTTTGACCTAATTCTTGATTGCTTGCTCTCGAGGCAACTGAAGCAATGCAAATGTTATGCAATGGACCATGATATGTTATGACCTAATATGAAAATGTATGTATAATGATAGGTGCAAATTTGAGGTGCTACAATGACGAAGAGACGTCGAGACGTACGACGATCCTTGATGTTAATCAAGAAGACTCTTCAAAATCGGAAGATTGGAAAGTCTGTAGAAATTTCCCGCAGGGTCCAATCAGGGACGAATGAATGGGTAGAGAAGCGATGAGAGACGACGAGGGACGTCCGACGACCTTTGGAATTAATCAAGAAGACTCTTTAAAGTCGGAAAATTGAAATTATGTATAAATCCCAGGAGTTCGATCTTCGTCGAGCGCGGAGCGATTGGGAATACAAGATGATGGAGCAGAAAAGGTCCAGACGAGTCTGGGAATTCTCAAAAAGTGGAAAGTCGATACGAGATTGGGAGGTGGATACCGTGGTTCGACGAGTCGACGGGTGTCCTTTACCAACTTTTCTCATTTCCCCAGCGGGGTCCCCAAGCAGAGTTGTGAGGGCTAACTCCCCAGCAGATCCGAGGTCTGTGGATCCCCTAGCCGAGTCAGGATGGTTATTCCCGACAGGTTTAAAACGGTGTTTCCTCAGCAGCCAGGTCTGAAGGTTGCTATTCCCCGAGTGGAGCGGGTTTCAATGAAATATATCTCCAGCAGTGTTCATCCTACCAGTGGATTGGATGAGTTTCCATAGCGGACTGATATCTGCATTCCCAGCTGAGTTGATTCTACCTATGGATTGCATGGGTTGTCCCCAGTGGGGTGGCATTCTCTTCCCTAGCAGGGTCGAGATGGTTATCCCCAGCAGGTTTCGGGTCGATGATTCCCCAGTCGCCAGGCCTGGAGGTGGCTGTTTCCCAGCAGAGTATCTGTGAGCATTTCCCCAGTGAAGTCGTCAGGTATCTGTGAAGGTTTCCCAAAGCAGAGTCGGGATCGATATCCCTAGCAAGTCAAAGACTGTTGTATCCCCACGGAGCGTTGGTGGTGCTTATCCCCAGCAGTTTCTCGGGCGGATTAGGTGCCAAGGAGGTTCTTCCCCAGCGAGGGTTGCCTTATCCCAGCAGCAGTATTATTCCCCAGCGGGGTGGAGATCGGAGTATTGACGGGTTCCTCAGCAGAGTGTCTCGTGCTCCCCAGCAGAATCCCTTGAGGGGGATACCTTTTTATACATTCATCATGTAGAAATAGTATAGCATGTTGCATAGAAAAATAATAAAGCGCGTAGCATTTCCATGATTATGGAGCATTACGCAGAAAAATCAATCATGCATCATATTGCACGCATACGCTAGTCTCAAACTGTGGTTACTGTTTGAGAGGTGGTTTCATCTGCCGAGCAAGGTGTTACTCCGAGGAGTTCGGAATCATGATTTAATCAAGGTATTCCCCAGTAGTGCGATACTGAAGGAAGCTTTTCCGTCGAGCAGAGATGGGAAGTGTGGCGTGATCAGCGCGACTCAAGCCGTGGTTACCGCTTGAAGGTTTGGTTTCACCAGATGGTGAAGATGTCACTCTGAGGAGTTCAGCATCATGATGTCAGATTAGCAATGTTCTCCAGTAGTGCGATGCTGGATGAGTTTTTTCCGTCGGACGGAGATGGAAGTGAAATCGAAGGATGTTACGCGATCAGTGCGATTTTCGGGGTTCAAATGCAATGATCGGGGATCATTTGCGCAAGAATTTTCCGGTATTCAGGCCGAAGTGGCGTTCAGGCCAAGTTTCCGATTTTCAGATCGAAGAAGTTTCCGACGATCAGGTCGAAGTACTTATGGCATTCAGGCCAATTTTCCGGTATTCAGGCCGAAGTGGCGTTCAGGCCAAGTTTCCGATTTTCAGATTGAAGAAGTTTCCGACGATCAGGTCGAAGTACTTATGGCATTCAGGCCAATTTTCCGGTATTCAGGCCGAAGTGGCGTTCAGGCCAAGTTTCCGATTTTCAGATCGAAGAAGTTTCCGACGATCAGGTCGAAGTACTTGTGGCATTCAGGCCAATTTTCCGGTGTTCAGACCGAGGCGGTATCCAGACCGAAGTGGCGTTCAGGCTGATGTTCCGATTTTCAGATCGAAGAAGCTTCCGACATTTAGATCAATGTAGCTTGTGGTATTCAGGCCAGTTTTCTGGTATTCAGACCGAAGTGGTATTCAGACCAGTTTTCCGGTGTTCAGACCGAGCCGGTATTCAGACCGAAGTGGTATTCAGGCCAGTTTCCCGGTATTCAGACCGAAGTGGTATTCAGACCAGTTTTCCGGTGTTCAGACCGAGGCGGTATCCAGACCGAGGTGGTGTTCAGACCATGAAAATGAAAAAGAAGGAAAAATTTCGGGGTTCAAGAAAAGCATAAAAAAGAAAGAAATGATAATCCCCAGCGGATGTGTGGTGTTCAGACCATGGTTATCCCGACGTTACCATTTATTTTGGTATCCAGGTCGACGTTGCTGTTTCGGTGATACTGCGAAGGCTACGAACTTAACTTAGAAATGGAGAACAAATTCAAGAAATGACTTTTAATCTTTGTGTACTGACCCCCAATCGAATTGTTTGGGATTCCGAAGTGAAAGAAATTATTTTATCTACTAATAGTGGACAAATTGGGGTATTACAAAATCATGCGCCTATTGCCACAGCTTTAGATATAGGTATTTTGAGAATACGCCTTAAGGACCGATGGTTAACGATGGCTCTGATGGGCGGTTTTGCTAGAGGCCGACTTTCTCCGTTCCAGACGGATTTTTGTTTCGAGATTGTTTCTTTGCCGATTCTGACAGGCATTGTTAATTATTTTCCCGATCAGAGTGCAAATTGTTCGTCTGTTCTTGGTATTCAATCACTCTTCATCCTGATCATCTGAAAGTTGAGGCTATTCATATCGACAGGTTCACAGTGGATTGAATAGGGGCAGCTGTAACACCTCAAAATTTGCCCTACTCTCTTGGGACTAGTTTAACATATTGCGTATCATTTGTAGGTCATTAGGCATTGCATATTGCATATCATGTGGTTACATGGTGCAAGTCATCCTCCTAAGTCTTGATCAGAAGATAGGAGGTTATGTGCAAGCTAGGGTTTCATTGGACTGGTCATTAATCATCTGAGGATGTGGAGGTCCAAATTAGGGTTTTGTGGTTCTCAAGGAGATGGATCTTCATCTTGTTTGAAATGATTCATCATCATCATTATGGTTTGTCATCATCAAGTGTTGGAGCATAGTCCTTGAGATTAGGGTTTTGACCACTGGTCAACCCTAATCAGTTGCATTGGGCCAATCAGGGCATGGCAAGGAGATGGGGTCTATGATGTATATGAGGATCATTCCATGATTATATTGAGCATGTTGAGGCTAGGGTTTCATCCTTGAGCCATTTCATCAGAAGATTGGGGCTCAGATTGATCAGTGCATTGCCAAATTCATCTATCAGTTGAAAAAGTCAACTGTGGTCTACTGTGCTTGATTTTATGGATTTGGGGGTGGAAGAGAGTTGGATACACTTCATTCATGTTGGAACAAGTGATATTTGACATGTCAAAGCTCAAGAACGAAGAAAATAAAGTCAGGACAAAAATTGCCAAAAATAGAAAGTGACTTGTAATGGAAGTTTCCTAAAATGGAAAGTTTTTCATCATAAAATTACATGTCCAAAAAAGCTTCAAATGAAAATTTGTTCAACATGAAAGTTGTATATCTTGGTCTCACCTTTCCAAAAAGTCCAAGAACTTGAAATTCCCATGTATGGTTGGCAAGTTATGGTCCATTCAATTTCAAAAAAGACCTATAATCAAAGTGGCATAACTTTCACATGGAATGTCCAAAATGGATGATCTTTTTATGAGCAAACCCCATTTCACATGAGCTTTCATGGTGCATAATCAAAATTCATCAAAAATGGTCAATGCAAAAGGTCAATTTTCAAGTGCACTAATTAAAATCCAAGGGCAAAATGGTCCAACTTGAGAATTATTTGGAATTTTGGAATGGGAGTTTTTGCAACACATCACAAATGCCAAATGTGACTTGTTCCAACTGTCATGAGTTGTCATGGTACAATATTTGGTTAGGCTATTTTTGAACTTTCACTTTAAGTGCATTTTTGGCATGGCATAGTGAAAATGAGAAATACAAGGCCAATTGACATGAGACCAAAGCCAACACACTTCAAATGGCATTTAGAAGATGTTTGAGCTGTCACCTTGCTGTCATATGGCCTAATGTGGAAAGTCACTTTTGCCCTTGCCTTAAATTTCACATTATGCTAATCAAATTCATTTTGTGCTAATTTGAGATTAACAAAGTGATTAAGTTGGAGTATAAATGACTAATCATAACAGAATTTGTAATGATAATCACAATTCTCAAGGTTTGTAACTACTTTTCCCTCCATTTTCTCCAAAATCTCAAGAACTTCATCAAGCATTTTTGGATCCAAACTCCTTCAATTCTTCATCAAATTGCTCAATTCTTGTTGATTCGTGCTCTTTACATCTTCCTCTCCAACTGTTTTGAGGAATCATTGCCAAAAAGTTCAAGAATCTCCACTGTTCATCATAAGCTCAACAATGGTGAATTAAGATTTCTCACACGTGGAGCTGTTTTGGATCAAGCTACGAGTTGCATTCACTTTCCTCAACCTTTTCCTTCATCTGTTTTTGGCTTTGGCGCTTTGAAACATCAAGAATCTTCACTGCCATCTCCAAGGTACCAAAATTCGATTCTCACTTTTGCTCAAATTATCATATGCTTTTGGTAGTTCATTCATCATAGAACACGATGCAACTCTTGGTTTATGAAATGATTGAGTGTGGAGTGAGTTGTTTCGATTTGAAGTTTGATGTGTGTTTATGTTTTTGCTCGATCCCGATTATACAGTAGGAATTAGATTAAATAGATTACATATTCATGATCCTGGTTAGAAGACGGTTCCAATGGTTATCTATTTGTTAATTTTCATTAAGATTCATGGATCTTGATTTCTGGTGATTTTGGATGAAGAACGATGTTGTTCTTATGCTTTTCTGGAAAAATCGTGCGTTAGATCCATAAAATGCCTTGCCTCATTTGAATAAGCTGTTTACCGCGCCTCTCCACCAATCAGGAAGCGCCATTTCTTCTTTTCAATACGACGCCGTTTTGGCGTACTTCATCAAAATTGCAAAATTGCCACTGATCCATTTAATTATTATTATTTCTATTTTGTTTTTCATTTCATTTTCAATTTTGTTACAAGAACTTCAATAAATTATAGAGGCTTCATAATTCATCCAATTTTTGTGAAAGTTTTTGTGCCATGCTCATGAGGATGTGTAGAATTTTATGGTGATTTTTGTGAAATTTTTGCACGTGTGGAAATTTAATTGGCCTATTGATTTTGTTCATGTGTCATATTTTGTATGTTTTGCCAAAACTTTCATGAAATGCTCATACTTGTAAAGAAATGGATGAAAATTTTTGTGCTTATTCTGGACATCTTGATGGTGATTTTCATGTAGAGTTTGTGATTTTTGGATACTTGGTGAAGGAGATATGATTTTTTGAATAGAGGTGTGACAATTTGTGTCACACCAAACTAGGTCAACTTTCTGATTTTATTTGCCTGGCTTAGGAATGTTTAATTGCTCCAATTTTTTGCATGAATGATCATTGATATGTCAAGATAACATGTGATTTTTGCTGGAATTTTTGATGGAGTTTTCAAATTGATTGATAATTTTCTTCTCTGTATGCTCATTTGGTAACCTTGTATGGCACATGTTGGCATTTTGCTTGTGAAATTCTCATAGTGTATTGGATAAAGATGAAATTTGGTGTGAGCATTGTAGACACATTATAGGACATCATGGTTTTGATCCCATTCATTTCTTAATTGTTGTCACTGTTTTATGATTTTTGGAAGATGATGCTTGTGTTGATACCTTGAATTGGCTTACATAATCTTGTCTGGGTTTCTTGATTTTTATTGACCTACTTTCTTTTGTCCAATTAAGCTGAAAATTGACATGCTATACATTGAATGTGTCCTGTTTAGGTGTGAATTTTTGTGGAATTAATTGAATTGATTTGGTATGCTTTTGAGTGAGATAGTTCTGTTTGGTCTTTTGGAGTTGCAAATTGCATGTTTGATGGTAAATTGTGCATGAAATGATAATGGTGATTGATGTGAGCATGGGACCAATTGCATTTTCTTTTGATTTGTTTGAATGTGATTTTGGTTGGCTTGCACTTGCTGTTTTGATTTTTTTATCCCCTTTAGACCCTAGGCTTGGCCTAGTGGTCTAGTTTCTCACATTTGGTTTGGATTTTCAGGTTGAAATGCAAAAAGGCTTAAAGAGAAAAGTGCAAGCTGATTAAATTGAGTTTTGTTTGATGTTGTGAACTAACATTGGATTTGTGTTGTAGGTTTGATGCTTGAGCTTGAGCTCATGGCTTGCACTTATGTGCATTAACTTGTGTTGCTTGTACAGATTAATAGATTGACTTTTGCTGTTTACTGTTGGTTTGTCTGAGTACTGATGATACTTGATTGATTTCAGGTACATTTAGTCGCTTACAGTTCTTTAAGAACTTGCTTGCTGTTGCTTGGTTTTTAAACCAGTTGAGGTAGACTCTCTTGTCTTCATGTAGTCTGGAAGACCTGGCTTGTTATTTAGCCAGGCAACTGTCTGAAGTCCTCCTTAAGAGGCGATGTTTGTGATTGTTTACTTTTGTGCCAAGCAGGTGAAGACCTCTATGAGGCAATTGGCGGAATCCAAGGGATATGCAATCTATCCCCCGCTATTCTGTTGAGTCGTCCCTCTGCTCACACCACTGTGTAGATGCATTGGGACACAAACCCAAGATCTTGTGTTGTTGCACAATCGAGTCAGAGTCTTGAGCGTAGAAGGGTCCCTCCATTCTGGACCCACGCCCCTTTGTCTGAAGCTCTCCCTGATCAGGGATAAGAGCTGTGAAGTCTAATCTTCACTCACCTCTCATCAGCTTCACCTTAGCCTCGCAATGGCAAGGTTAAGAGCTAACCCTACCTTGTACAGATGACTTGCCTCGGCAGTCCACCCTTGTTTGAGCCTCACTTGACTAGATATAGTGTGTGCTTTGTGAATATTTGTTTGAAATGTTTGTTTTATTTTGTTTGATGCTTGCATGCTTGCTTTCTTCCTGGATAGGATTAGCTTGCTGTTGTGCAAGTAGGTAGAAACCACAACATAGGGCAATGATGCATGATAACACTAGGCTCGAGTACAGCTCCCTGGTAGTGTGTCTTTCCTTGGTTTCTGGCTAGAATTTCTTTCCCTTTCAGGGGAACTACATCGCCCTGATCCTCGTTCCAGACGAGGTATGTAGGCAGGAGACCGTGCGAGGTCTCTCCGGGCACTTTTTTTTCTTTTTGTGTGTGTTTATTTGTTATCTTCTTGTGTGTCAGGATATGGACGTAAGCCCAGTGATTGGCTGTACGTATCCTGATTGTGTTTGTTTGGATCGGAAGTTGACGTAATTCCATCGAGTGGTTGTCGGGTTCCAGGTTTGCCTGTGGGTGTGTGTGTCTTGTTTGGCGTGCGTAAGCCGAACTACGGCAACTCTGATTCTCGTTCCAGACGAGATACGTAGGCATAGGATGCGACGTCCTATCGAGCTCTCTTCCTCTTAACCCCACCTGTGTTGTCTTCGGTGTGTGTGTGTGTGTGATGTTTAGCAACCTTTTCTTTTCTTAGAGCGTGGATCCCGTCGAGTACGACGGACGTGAGGATGCTAATACCTTCCCCTTGCGTAACCGACTCCCGTACCCTTTCTCTTTGGTCGCGAGACCATGCTTTTTCCAGGTTTCTCTGAGCGTTTCCTTTCCCTATCCTGGGATAAATAACGCGCAGTGGCGGCTCTGTTTGTGTTTTTGTTTCAGCTCGCCGGTTGTTTTTCGCGGATGCGACAACTGGCGACTCTGCTGGGGACGCCACAAGATGTTGACCTGTGCTGGTCCATCTTCCCTAAGCGAGTCCTTCCTAGCGTTCTAGGATTGGTTTAGGTTGCTTGTTTGCTTTATTTATTGCATTTATTATTCTAACCAGTGTATACATTTGCATGAATATTTGCATGCATCATACTATCATGTTGCCGTCCTCTGTGCAGGTGGTTCCTCTGTTTGGGGTGGGTGTTCTGAGTGGGGCTAAAACCCAGGCCCGAGTATACACCTAGGATTAGCGTGGTCTCACGTCGCTCACATGCCGGTTGGGCACATTGTTGCGACGTGACATACCACAAGCCGGACGAGGTTCATCTGAGAAGTGCACTTCCTCAGTGGGGTTTTCCACTTTGGTTGGGTTATCTCTTTTGAGCTATTGACTCTGGTGACCGATCATTTCTCGGATCTTTGGTTTAGACGATCTCAGGAGAGCTACAATGGCACACCCGAAAGGGCAAACCCATTGAGTATCTCTGCCCGATTGTCGAGACTATTATCCGCCTTAGGATGACCTGATTAGAATTTATATGTGAGGGGAGGGCTGATTCTTTCAGATGCATTGCTCAGATGGTGACTTTTGTTCCGTGGATCAGAGTTATGTTTATAAGTCGGATTTATGGCTAGTTGTTTCTGAGACGCCGGAGTACTGTCCGAGTTATTTATCAGTGGGGATCCGTTTATTTCAGGATTCCCCGGGCCGATTCTATCAGTGGGGATCCGTTTATTTCAGGATTCCCCGGGCCGATTCAGATGGTTATGGGTATCTGTTCAGAGATTGTCAGATGATGATGATGATGTATCTTTCTTCCGTTTATTCCGGAACCCTTGAGATGGATTGGTGGTTACATTCTCCTTCAGATGGTTGTGATCAGTTCAGTGGTCCGAGTTGTGGCTCAGAGCAGTAGATGATCAGAGGACTTGGAGGATGGCAATGCACTGCATTCATTCATCAGCATCATTCTCATTTTGCATTCATCTGCATCAAACCTACGTCTGGCCATATGGGGAGTATTATGGATTGAGAATCTGGTTGAGGGACGTTCGGATGTCAGAATGTTATTGTCAAAATATTATTTGTCTCGATGAAACCAGAATCAAAGGACAGAATCTTCCTCATATGGATGGACGTTGCATTCATGCATATTAACTGTTTGCTGTTTTGCAGGTGTCGGGTTCTAACATGCTTGATTGTTTCAGGAATCATTGCTCGTGCTCGTAGAGCTGTACCTTTGCACTCAACTCGTCCTCACAGATACTTCACCAGACACAATACTCCTAGACTGATGGATCTTCCAAGTACTGATCTCCTCGAGCTGAAGGACAAGATGAATGAGCTGATCAACATCATGCAGGGTTTTGCAGTTGGTCAGAAAGCTCTAGCTGACAAAGTTGAGAAGCTCGAGCGGGCTTCTGCAGCAAACAATGCTGTTAACCTGGATGGTGTCTCCAACCAGGGGCTGGGTGGATCCAGAGACGGTGGAAAAAGAGCAACTGTAGGTATGGTGAACAACAATGATGGTGGATTTGGTGCTGCTACTGGTGGTGGGCCCGGTCTGGGGCATAATCTGAAGGATAGTCTGTTCCCTCCATTTTTTGGGGCTGATGACGATAAAGAGGAGGACCGAGAAGCTGATCAATTCTCCATGCATAATGAGCCATTCGGTCAATATGGTGTCCAGCCACAGAGCAAAGAAATTCAGTTGCTGGCAGAGAAGGTAAGGGCTCTGGAAAGCCATGCTACTCCGGGATTTGTCAACATGTCTAACATGGGGTTGGTAGAGGGGATTGTGATCCCACAGAAATTCAAAGCGCCTGCATTTGACAAATACAATGGGAGTTCCTGCCCAGAGACCCATCTCCAAGCTTTCGTTCGCAAGATTTCTGCCTATACGACGGATCAGAAGCTATGGATGTACTTCTTCCAGGATAGTCTGTCCGGAGGATCCCTGGAATGGTATACCAAGCTGAAATCTGCTGACATCAAGAGCTGGCAGGATCTGGGAGATGCATTCTTTAAACAATATCAGTTCAATGCTGATATGGCCCCGAGTCGTACCCAACTGCAGGGTATGTCTCAGAAAAATAACGAAGGGTTTAAAGAGTATGCACAAAGGTGGAGGGAGCTGGCTGCCAGAGTTCAACCGCCGCTGGTGGACAGAGAGATGTCTGATCTGTTCATGGGTACCCTGCAAGGGGTTTTTGCTGAAAGGATGGTGGGTTGTCCGGTAACCAACTTTGCTAACATTGTGGTGGCAGGGGAGAGAATTGAAAGTTGGTTGAAAATGGGGAAGATACAAGGTAATGCTTCGTCATCAGGGTCGAAGAAGCCATTCGGGAACGGTCAGCGCAAGAATGAGGGTGAATCGAGCGCGGTGTACGCTCAGAGGGGACACAGTAGGGATCGTTACTTCCAGCACACTGCTGCAGTAACCATTCCTGCTGATAATCAGCATCAGCCTGCACAACAGCAGCAGCAACAGCAGCAACAAAGACAATCCTTTCAACAGAGGCCTCAGAAGGCTGGATATCAAGTCAGGGGGAGGGCGAGTGATCGGCATTTTGACAGGCCGCCTGTGACATACTCTTTCCTATTGAAGAAGTTGAAAGATATGGGGCTGGTACAGTTGAGGACTTTGGCACCTATGAGACCTGATCAAAGGCCAGCCAATTTTGATGAAAATGACAAATGCGAATTCCATTCGGGTACTCCCGGGCACAGTGTAGAGGACTGCAAAGCTTTTAAGCATGTTGTCCAGGATCTGGTAGACTCCAAAGCCATCAATTTTGCACCATCACCAAATGTTAATGCTAATCCCATGCCGGCACATGGTCAGGCAATGGTGAGTGCAATTGCTGAAGATTCGGATCACGCCTGTGGGATGGGTGAAGAAAATGACAGTAGCTGCAAGTTCAGTGGTTGGATAAAGCCGTGCGCACCAGGGATGGAAGTCCAGAACTGGAAGGCCTAAAAAAGATCAGCACTGTCACTCATCCTGAAGAGTAATAATTTCTTGTTTTCAGTTTTATTTGCATGAAAGCCATACGTGTTGCCCGACACGTAATGGTCCATTGTAAGGGCCACCTCATGTTCATATTTTGCAACATTTCTGCATCATTAATAAATGGATGTTTTTCAGTCAAAAAGCGGTGTTCCCTGTTTTTCATTTATTTTTGCAGTTTAAAAACAAAATAAAAATAGCAATGTTTGTTTTCTATTTTTTCCGAATTCAACAATAATTCTCTGGATCTCATTGATAACAATTTGGTTACCCCTCATATGACTTCGACAATCCGAGCAATCAGGCTGAAGAAGAAGGCGAAGAAGATTGTGATCTGCTGGAATTAGCCAGGATGTTAAACAAGAGGAGAAGTTGATTCATCCGCACGTGAAGCGGGTTGAGATTGTTATTCCAAGCACCGCCGAGGTCAGGAAGGAAATAGGAAAATGAGGCCGCTTCAGAGGCGAATCGAGAGCAGAATGGTAGCCTTGTTGAAAGAGCATGTGGATGCCTTCACCTGGTCATATCAGGATATGCCAGGGTCGGATACCGGTGTCATTGCGCACAAGCTACCGTGGAAAGGAGACTGTCCTCCAGAGAAGTAGAACGTCGGTGCCACTTGTCTGAGAGCCATGGTGACTTTGTTTCATGATATGATTTATCATGAAATGGAATGCTATGCTATGACATGATAGCAAAGTCCCAAACAGGAGTGGGACATCTGGTGGAGATAATTCAGACTGAGGTTGAATTCAAGTAAGTGCGCTATCAGAGTGCGATCCGGTAAGATGTTGGGGTTCATTGTCAGAGAGGAATCGAGGTTGATCCTGCTAAAAAAAAAAAAAAAAAAGAGAAAAATGCTTGAACCGAGAATAAAGAAAGAGGTTCGTGGTCTCCTGGGTAGATTGAACTACATGTCATGGTTCACATCTCACCTAACCGCCACGGGTGAACCCATATTCAAGATGATGAAAAAAAAGAGATCAAACGGTCAGGCGAAATAATGATTGCCAAGGGGCATTGAAAGAATAAAAAAAATAAGGAGCAGGAACCTCTGATTCTGACACCTCCTGTGGAAGGAGCAATTGTCAATTCTGTACTTGACGGCCATCGAGGGGTCTATGAGGTGTATTGGGTCGGCATGACGAGTCTTGTCGAAAAGAGCATGCAATTTACCTAAGCAAAAAGTTCATCGACTGTGAAACAATACATTCACTGTTCGAGAAAACTTGATGTACTTTGGCATAGGCTGCTCGCCGACTGAGACAGTATATGCTGGTTCATACCACTTTGTGGATTTCCGAGATGGATCCGATCGAGTATGGGTTTGAGAATCCAGCATTGACCGGACGAGTTGCGAGAAGAGCAAAAGAATGTTGACTGATTTGGGATACTCTCAGGAAGCAATCAAGGGGTGTATTGTCTGATTACATCCCTCTGCAACCCATTGAGGATTATCAATCGATGAAGTTTGAGTTCCCTAATGAGGACATCTCGAGGTGCTCTAATCGAAAGATTGAGAGTAACCGATCCCGGAGGAGGGGCATGACCCCGAATCCGAACGGATTCTGATGTCTGATGGGGTTAATGTGAAGGAGTTAGTACTGCTTTGGTTATGCCGAAAGGATCCCACATTCCTTTTGTTGCTTGGATAACATTAGGATGTGCCCACAATGGTGGCTGAGTACGAAGCTTGTAGCCCGGGTACCGAATCTCGAGGCGCACATCTACTGGGGCAACTCCTTTCTCATTGGTATATGGAATGGAGGCTGTATTACCTGTTGAGGTTCAGATTCCCTCTTTAAGAGTCCTGATGGGCGTGAAGTTGCAAGAGGCAGAATGGGTAAGGACCCGGTACGAGGAGTTGAGCCTAATTGAAGAAAAGAGGCTGGCAGCCATCTGTCATGGGCAGTTATACCAACAAAGGATGAAGCGTGCTTTTGACAAGAAAGTACGACCTCGGGTATATCACGTGGGTGATATGGTGCTGAAAAGGATCCTTCCTCCTCAAAACGATCGAAGGGGCAAATGGACACCGAATTATGAAGGTCCATTCGTGGTCAAGAAGGTTTTCTCTGGTGGAGCCTTGTTGCTAACGACTATGGATGGCGAGGATTTTCCATCCCCTGTGAATGCGGACGCGGTTAAAAAATACTTCGTATAAAGAGACCCGCTGGACGAAAAGAATAAAATAGTCCAGGCAAAAATGGGCATCCCGGCGAACCAAAAAACAGAAAGAAAGGTTCGGGCAAAAATTAGGGATAGAAAGAGAATCTGTACACCCGGCAAGTCGAAAACCTGAAAAGGCGACTTGGGCAAAAATGGGTATCCCGGTGGACTGAAAACCCGAAAGGGCGGTCCAGGCAAAAGAGGGATTGAAACGAACAACTGCGTCTAGCATGATCGTTTGCGCTTTGGTTAAAGCATCATGGATAATACCCGGTAGGGATCAATCAGAATCGTCTTGTTCAGAAGGCAGAAAGCACGGAGAGTCTGGGGACATATGGGGTGTAACCGAGTTGGAACTCGATGAGATCACGGGTTTCACATTGCCATTAGGATAGATTTTTCCTTTTGTGCGCAATTACCTCTTTTCAGGAATTGCTTCCTTTGTATTGCTCAATTTGAGCCACACTTTTCCAATCAATAAAATGCATATTCAGTCAAATAATTTTGTTTTTGTTTTTTATTACTGCTTTGATTGCAAAAACATCCGATTATTTTGATAAAGAATCTTGCATTTTAAGACATACAGGTCCCTTCCAATGCATGTTTATAAGATTGAAAGCTTGAAATCTTATTCGGAAGGTTAAGTGACCCAAGTGTTGAAATCTTGACACGCCTGGGGCACGGTTTTATCTAACAGTCTGTTTTGCAGGAACTGTTAGATTTTTTCACTCACTTGCAGGTTGTGATGTGGAAGCTTTGACAGAAGGAAATCCCCGGGGAGTCCAATCAGGGACGAAAGAATATGAAGGAATGACGAAGAGACGTCGAGACGTACGACGATCCTTGATGTTAATCAAGAAGACTCTTCAAAATCGGAAGATTGGAAAGTCTGTAGAAATTTCCCGCAGGGTCCAATCAGGGACGAATGAATGGGTAGAGAAGCGATGAGAGACGACGAGGGACGTCCGACGACCTTTGGAATTAATCAAGAAGACTCTTTAAAGTCGGAAAATTGAAATTATGTATAAATCCCAGGAGTTCGATCTTCGTCGAGCGCGGAGCGATTGGGAATACAAGATGATGGAGCAGAAAAGGTCCAGACGAGTCTGGGAATTCTCAAAAAGTGGAAAGTCGATACGAGATTGGGAGGTGGATACCGTGGTTCGACGAGTCGACGGGTGTTCTTTACCAACTTTTCTCATTTCCCCAGCGGGGTCCCCAAGCAGAGTTGTGAGGGCTAACTCCCCAGCAGATCCGAGGTCTGTGGATCCCCTAGCCGAGTCAGGATGGTTATTCCCGACAGGTTTAAAACGGTGTTTCCTCAGCAGCCAGGTCTGAAGGTTGCTATTCCCCGAGTGGAGCGGGTTTCAATGAAATATATCTCCAGCAGTGTTCATCCTACTAGTGGATTGGATGAGTTTCCATAGCGGACTGATATCTGCATTCCCAGCTGAGTTGATTCTACCTATGGATTGCATGGGTTGTCCCCAGTGGGGTGGCATTCGCTTCCCTAGCAGGGTCGAGATGGTTATCCCCAGCAGGTTTCGGGTCGATGATTCCCCAGTCGCCAGGCCTGGAGGTGGCTGTTTCCCAGCAGAGTATCTGTGAGCATTTCCCCAGTGAAGTCGTCAGGTATCTGTGAAGGTTTCCCAAAGCAGAGTCGGGATCGATATCCCTAGCAAGTCAAAGACTGTTGTATCCCCACGGAGCGTTGGTGGTGCTTATCCCCAGCAGTTTCTCGGGCGGATTAGGTGCCAAGGAGGTTCTTCCCCAGCGAGGGTTGCCTTATCCCAGCAGCAGTATTATTCCCCAGCGGGGTGGAGATCGGAGTATTGACGGGTTCCTCAGCAGAGTGTCTCGTGCTCCCCAGCAGAATCCCTTGAGGGGGATACCTTTTTATACATTCATCATGTAGAAATAGTATAGCATGTTGCATAGAAAAATAATAAAGCGCGTAGCATTTCCATGATTATGGAGCATTACGCAGAAAAATCAATCATGCATCATATTGCACGCATACGCTAGTCTCAAACTGTGGTTACTGTTTGAGAGGTGGTTTCATCTGCCGAGCAAGGTGTTACTCCGAGGAGTTCGGAATCATGATTTAATCAAGGTATTCCCCAGTAGTGCGATACTGAAGGAAGCTTTTCCGTCGAGCAGAGATGGGAAGTGTGGCGTGATCAGCGCGACTCAAGCCGTGGTTACCGCTTGAAGGTTTGGTTTCACCAGATGGTGAAGATGTCACTCTGAGGAGTTCAGCATCATGATGTCAGATTAGCAATGTTCTCCAGTAGTGCGATGCTGGATGAGTTTTTTCCGTCGGACGGAGATGGAAGTGAAATCGAAGGATGTTACGCGATCAGCGCGATTTTCGGGGTTCAAATGCAATGATCGGGGATCATTTGCGCAAGAATTTTCCGGTATTCAGGCCGAAGTGGCGTTCAGGCCAAGTTTCCGATTTTCAGATTGAAGAAGTTTCCGACGATCAGGTCGAAGTACTTATGGCATTCAGGCCAATTTTCCGGTATTCAGGCCGAAGTGGCGTTCAGGCCAAGTTTCCGATTTTCAGATCGAAGAAGTTTCCGACGATCAGGTCGAAGTACTTGTGGCATTCAGGCCAATTTTCCGGTGTTCAGACCGAGGCGGTATCCAGACCGAAGTGGCGTTCAGGCTGATGTTCCGATTTTCAGATCGAAGAAGCTTCCGACATTTAGATCAATGTAGCTTGTGGTATTCAGGCCAGTTTTCTGGTATTCAGACCGAAGTGGTATTCAAACCAGTTTTCCGGTGTTCAGACCGAGCCGGTATTCAGACCGAAGTGGTATTCAGGCCAGTTTCCCGGTATTCAGACCGAAGTGGTATTCAGACCAGTTTTCCGGTGTTCAGACCGAGGCGGTATCCAGACCGAGGTGGTGTTCAGACCATGAAAATGAAAAAGAAGGAAAAATTTCGGGGTTCAAGAAAAGCATAAAAAAGAAAGAAATGATAATCCCCAGCGGATGTGTGGTGTTCAGACCATGGTTATCCCGGCGTTACCATTTATTTTGGTATCCAGGTCGACGTTGCTGTTTCGGTGATACTGCGAAGGCTACGAACTTAACTTAGAAATGGAGAACAAATTCAAGAAATGACTTTTAATCTTTGTGTACTGACCCCCAATCGAATTGTTTGGGATTCCGAAGTGAAAGAAATTATTTTATCTACTAATAGTGGACAAATTGGGGTATTACAAAATCATGCGCCTATTGCCACAGCTTTAGATATAGGTATTTTGAGAATACGCCTTAAGGACCGATGGTTAACGATGACTCTGATGGGCGGTTTTGCTAGAGGCCGACTTTCTCCGTTCCAGACGGATTTTTGTTTCGAGATTGTTTCTTTGCCGATTCTGACAGGCATTGTTAATTATTTTCCCGATCAGAGTGCAAATTGTTCGTCTGTTCTTGGTATTCAATCACTCTTCATCCTGATCATCTGAAAGTTGAGGCTATTCATATCGACAGGTTCACAGTGGATTGAATAGGGGCAGCTGTAACACCTCAAAATTTGCCCTACTCTCTTGGGACTAGTTTAACATATTGCGTATCATTTGTAGGTCATTAGGCATTGCATATTGCATATCATGTGGTTACATGGTGCAAGTCATCCTCCTAAGTCTTGATCAGAAGATAGGAGGTTATGTGCAAGCTAGGGTTTCATTGGACTGGTCATTAATCATCTGAGGATGTGGAGGTCCAAATTAGGGTTTTGTGGTTCTCAAGGAGATGGATCTTCATCTTGTTTGAAATGATTCATCATCATCATTATGGTTTGTCATCATCAAGTGTTGGAGCATAGTCCTTGAGATTAGGGTTTTGACCACTGGTCAACCCTAATCAGTTGCATTGGGCCAATCAGGGCATGGCAAGGAGATGGGGTCTATGATGTATATGAGGATCATTCCATGATTATATTGAGCATGTTGAGGCTAGGGTTTCATCCTTGAGCCATTTCATCAGAAGATTGGGGCTCAGATTGATCAGTGCATTGCCAAATTCATCTATCAGTTGAAAAAGTCAACTGTGGTCTACTGTGCTTGATTTTATGGATTTGGGGGTGGAAGAGAGTTGGATACACTTCATTCATGTTGGAACAAGTGATATTTGACATGTCAAAGCTCAAGAACGAAGAAAATAAAGTCAGGACAAAAATTGCCAAAAATAGAAAGTGACTTGTAATGGAAGTTTCCTAAAATGGAAAGTTTTTCATCATAAAATTACATGTCCAAAAAAGCTTCAAATGAAAATTTGTTCAACATGAAAGTTGTATATCTTGGTCTCACCTTTCCAAAAAGTCCAAGAACTTGAAATTCCCATGTATGGTTGGCAAGTTATGGTCCATTCAATTTCAAAAAAGACCTATAATCAAAGTGGCATAACTTTCACATGGAATGTCCAAAATGGATGATCTTTTTATGAGCAAACCCCATTTCACATGAGCTTTCATGGTGCATAATCAAAATTCATCAAAAATGGTCAATGCAAAAGGTCAATTTTCAAGTGCACTAATTAAAATCCAAGGGCAAAATGGTCCAACTTGAGAATTATTTGGAATTTTGGAATGGGAGTTTTTGCAACACATCACAAATGCCAAATGTGACTTGTTCCAACTGTCATGAGTTGTCATGGTACAATATTTGGTTAGGCTATTTTTGAACTTTCACTTTAAGTGCATTTTTGGCATGGCATAGTGAAAATGAGAAATACAAGGCCAATTGACATGAGACCAAAGCCAACACACTTCAAATGGCATTTAGAAGATGTTTGAGCTGTCACCTTGCTGTCATATGGCCTAATGTGGAAAGTCACTTTTGCCCTTGCCTTAAATTTCACATTATGCTAATCAAATTCATTTTGTGCTAATTTGAGATTAACAAAGTGATTAAGTTGGAGTATAAATGACTAATCATAACAGAATTTGTAATGATAATCACAATTCTCAAGGTTTGTAACTACTTTTCCCTCCATTTTCTCCAAAATCTCAAGAACTTCATCAAGCATTTTTGGATCCAAACTCCTTCAATTCTTCATCAAATTGCTCAATTCTTGTTGATTCGTGCTCTTTACATCTTCCTCTCCAACTGTTTTGAGGAATCATTGCCAAAAAGTTCAAGAATCTCCACTGTTCATCATAAGCTCAACAATGGTGAATTAAGATTTCTCACACGTGGAGCTGTTTTGGATCAAGCTACGAGTTGCATTCACTTTCCTCAACCTTTTCCTTCATCTGTTTTTGGCTTTGGCGCTTTGAAACATCAAGAATCTTCACTGCCATCTCCAAGGTACCAAAATTCGATTCTCACTTTTGCTCAAATTATCATATGCTTTTGGTAGTTCATTCATCATAGAACACGATGCAACTCTTGGTTTATGAAATGATTGAGTGTGGAGTGAGTTGTTTCGATTTGAAGTTTGATGTGTGTTTATGTTTTTGCTCGATCCCGATTATACAGTAGGAATTAGATTAAATAGATTACATATTCATGATCCTGGTTAGAAGACGGTTCCAATGGTTATCTATTTGTTAATTTTCATTAAGATTCATGGATCTTGATTTCTGGTGATTTTGGATGAAGAACGATGTTGTTCTTATGCTTTTCTGGAAAAATCGTGCGTTAGATCCATAAAATGCCTTGCCTCATTTGAATAAGCTGTTTACCGCGCCTCTCCACCAATCAGGAAGCGCCATTTCTTCTTTTCAATACGACACCGTTTTGGCGTACTTCATCAAAATTGCAAAATTGCCACTTATCCATTTAATTATTATTATTTCTATTTTGTTTTTTATTTCATTTTCAATTTTGTTACAAGAACTTCAATAAATCATAGAGGCTTCATAATTCATCCAATTTTTGTGAAATTTTTTGTGCCATGCTCATGAGGATGTGTAGAATTTTATGGTGATTTTTTGTGAAATTTTTGCACGTGTGGAAATTTAATTGGCCTATTGATTTTGTTCATGTGTCATATTTTGTATGTTTTGCCAAAACTTTCATGAAATGCTCATACTTGTAAAGAAATGGATGAAAAATTGTGTGCTTATTCTGGACATCTTGATGGTGATTTTCAGGTAGAGTTTGTGATTTTTGGATACTTGGTGAAGGAGATATGATTTTTTGAATAGAGGTGTGACAATTTGTGTCACACCAAACTAGGTCAACTTTCTGATTTTATTTGCCTGGCTTAGGAATGTTTAATTGCTCCAATTTTTTGCATGAATGATCATTGATATGTCAAGATAACATGTGATTTTTGCTGAAATTTTTGATGTAGTTTTCAAATTGATTGATAATTTTCTTCTCTGTATGCTCATTTGGTAACCTTGTATGGCACATGTTGGCATTTTGCTTGTGAAATTCTCATAGTGTATTGGATAAAGATGAAATTTGGTGTGAGCATTATAGACACATTATAGGACATCATGGTTTTGATCCCATTCATTTATTAATTGTTGTCACTGTTTTATGATTTTTGGAAGATGATGCTTGTGTTGATACCTTGAATTGGCTTACATAATCTTGTCTGGGTTTCTTGATTTTCATTGACCTACTTTCTTTTGTCCAATTAAGCTGAAAATTGACATGTTATACATTGAATGTGTCCTGTTTAGGTGTGAATTTTTGTGGAATTAATTGAATTGATTTGGTATGCTTTTGAGTGAGATAGTTCTGTTTGGTCTTTTGGAGTTGCAAATTGCATGTTTGATGGTAAATTGTGCATGAAATGATAATGGTGATTGATGTGAGCATGGGACCAATTGCATTTTCTTTTGATTTGTTTGAATGTGATTTTGGTTGGCTTGCACTTGCTGTTTTGATTTTTTTATCCCCTTTAGACCCTAGGCTTGGCCTAGTGGTCTAGTTTCTCACATTTGGTTTGGATTTTCAGGTTGAAATGCAAAAAGGCTTAAAGAAAAAAGTGCAAGCTGATTAAATTGAGTTTTGTTTGATGTTGTGAACTAACATTGGATTTGTGTTGTAGGTTTGATGCTTGAGCTTGAGCTCATGGCTTGCACTTATGTGCATTAACTTGTGTTGCTTGTACAGATTAATAGATTGACTTTTGCTGTTTACTGTTGGTTTGTCTGAGTACTGATGATACTTGATTGATTTCAGGTACATTTAGTCGCTTACAGTTCTTTAAGAACTTGCTTGCTGTTGCTTGGTTTTTAAACCAGTTGAGGTAGACTCTCTTGTCTTCATGTAGTCTGGAAGACCTGGCTTGTTATTTAGCCAGGCAACTGTCTGAAGTCCTCCTTAAGAGGCGATGTTTGTGATTGTTTACTTTTGTGCCAAGCAGGTGAAGACCTCTATGAGGCAATTGGCGGAATCCAAGGGATATGCAATCTATCCCCCGCTATTCTGTTGAGTCGTCCCTCTGCTCACACCACTGTGTAGATGCATTGGGACACAAACCCAAGATCTTGTGCTGTTGCACAATCGAGTCAGAGTCTTGAGCGTAGAAGGGTCCCTCCATTCTGGACCCACGCCCCTTTGTCTGAAGCTCTCCCTGATCAGGGATAAGAGCTATGAAGTCTAATCTTCACTCACCTCTCATCAGCTTCACCTTAGCCTCGCAATGGCAAGGTTAAGAGCTAACCCTACCTTGTACAGATGACTTGCCTCGGCAGTCCACCCTTGTTTGAGCCTCACTTGACTGGATATAGTGTGTGCTTTGTGAATATTTGTTTGAAATGTTTGTTTTATTTTGTTTGATGCTTGCATGCTTGCTTTCTTCCTGGATAGGATTAGCTTGCTGTTGTGCAAGTAGGTAGAAACCACAACATAGGGCAATGATGCATGATAACACTATGCTCGAGTACAGCTCCCTGGTAGTGTGTCTTCCCTTGGTTTCTGGCTAGAATTTCTTTCCCTTTCAGGGGAACTACATCGCCCTGATCCTCGTTCCAGACGAGGTATGTAGGCAGGAGACCGTGCGAGGTCTCTCCGGGCACTTTTTTTTCTTTTTGTGTGTGTTTACTTGTTATCTTCTTGTGTGTCAGGATATGGACGTAAGCCCAGCGATTGGCTGTACGTATCCTGATTGTGTTTGTTTGGATCGGAAGCTGACGTAATTCCATCGAGTGGTTGTCGGGTTCCAGGTTTGCCTGTGGGTGTGTGTGTCTTGTTTGGCGTGCGTAAGCCGAACTACGGCAGCTCTGATTCTCGTTCCAGACGAGATACGTAGGCATAGGATGCGACGTTCTATCGAGGTCTCTTCCTCTTAACCCCACCTGTGTTGTCTTCGGTGTGTGTGTGTGTGTGATGTTTAGCAACCTTTTCTTTTCTTAGAGCGTGGATCCCGTCGAGTACGACGGACGTGAGGGGTGCTAATACCTTCCCCTTGCGTAACCGACTCCCGTACCCTTTCTCTTTGGTCGCGAGACCATGCTTTTTCCAGGTTTCTCTGAGCGTTTCCTTTCCCTATCCTGGGATAAATAACGCCCAGTGGCGGCTCTGTTTGTGTTTTTGTTTCAGCTCGCCGGTTGTTTTTCGCGGATGCGACAGGAGGGCCATATGCCGGTAGATGAGGAGCTTCCACATGGAACTTCCCTTGACTTGAGGTAACACTAGATGGATGTGGAGTAGTAGCTCTCTTTATTGTAGCAATGGGTATATGATGGCCCTCTTTCCTCAATAAGGCTTGCAGGGTTTCCACGACCCATCCCATTTGGCTCTTCAAAAGATTGAGTTCCTCCTTCAGTGCTTCTTGGCTTTTCCTTAGCTCGTCCATCATCTCCTGAGACATGGTCCTTTGTTCTAAACGCGTGTTGAGAATCACTTTGCTGATCATGGACAAAGGATGGATGAGTTTTTTTTTTGGTATTTTCGAAAAATGATATGAAATGCATGATGAAGAATGCATATGCAATGGTATATGAATGGATGCAATGCATTGTTTTTTTGTGTTTTGGTATGCAAATAAAATGCAATGCAGGTAGTTAGAGTCTGGGATAACATGAGTAACTCAGAAACACCCTACTAGGTAGGCTCCTTAACAGATAGTTCTATGATTTCTACCCATAAACCCACTCACTGGATAGTTTCTACATTTTTGATAAGGTTCCCAGAGTCATGGACCATAATCGTATCAACATCATGCAACAGGCTAGCCGTTTTATGACAAGAGTGACACAAGGTCTCTTCTGAGTGGGGTTTTCATGTTGGGTGCAAAAAGGAGAGGCCCTTGGAGTCCATCATTACGTAACCACCAAAGCAGGAACTGGTTCTAAGAGGGGCTCCTAGAGTCATGGACCCTTCATGAATCAACGTCATGCAACAGGCTAGCTGTCTTATAACGAGATCTACAAACAGGTCTACTATAGGGGAGTCTTCATGCTATACACGCAAGGAGTGGCCCTTGGGGACTAACACTACACAACTTCCAATTCTAACTTATGTGTTCTCTCTTCTTTTTTCAAAGCTCGGGTATAGAGCTTTATTCATGATATCAAAATCCCAACACCCACGCATATATATATATATATATATATATATATATATATATATATATATATATATATATATATATATATATATATATATATATATATATATATATATATATATATACTTATATATATATGCGATAAAACAGAGATAAAGAAAGCATATAACAAAGGAAGAAAAATAAACAAACAAAGCTAACACACATACGAAAACTTAACTGAACTAGGGTTGACAGAGGCGCGATCGCACGCTCGCAATGATGGACTGAACAGATTCGCCACCGAACTTTATTTATTCCTAAAAAGGAAAGGGGAAATATCGAAAAAACCCAAGAAAGAACGACAATGATTATGGTCGTCGCAACCAATATCAGGGTTCGGGAGTTGGTTACGCAAGGGGAAGGTATTAGCACCCCTCACGTCCGTTGTATTCAACGGGAACCGTTTAGTTAGTTTCGTTTTGAATGTTAGCTTATGTTAGTCTTCTCAAGTTATAATGAGGGAGAGAATAAAATAGAAGAGAGAAGAAATGTTTTTGGATTTTTTGACGAAGGACTAAACCTAAGTTTTTTATTAGTGGGCCTGACAAGATTTACAAATCTTGCTCCTACGTATCTCAAAAGAGAAATCAAGGCTTACGTAGTTCTGGGTAGAAAAATGTTTGTTTGTTGGTCGATTTTAGCGAAAGCTATATTGTATTAATCGACGAAAATATTGTTTTACCCAAAACAGATGAGGAGTGGACACATACCACACATCGAACGGATTTATAAATCTACATTCGGAAAAGCGTCACTTATCCCGACTCAACAATCATGGCCGAATCATTATTTTCCATCACCCTAAGACAATATATCTTTCGTTTATGAAAAAGGTTTTTGATTAGTCGCACGACAGCGAGAAAGAGTTTGATTGGTTGGATGCATTTTTGAGTAATGGCGAGAACTTGGATGAGCGAGATATCCATCTCGAATCCTAGTCTCAAGAGTGCACGGTATACATCATGTTCCATTTCCATCTTTATTGGCAAAAGTGTTTAATAAAAATTAAGTATTTTTAGGTTTGATCGAGAAAGGGGTTTGAAGAAACCGTATTGACAATTTTAATCGATGACGAAAGCTAAGATAGGCAAGGCATCCACCTTGAATCTTAATCTCAGGAGTGCACGGTATACACCATGTTCCATTTTCATCTTTATTGAAAAATTGTTAAGGTAGGAATTAAGCATATCTTGAGTTTTTGAAAGACGAATATTTATAAGAACGAGACATGAGCCTCGGGATCAATCACTCGGGGTTCCACTGGAATGCTAGATTCCAATGGTCCTTTTTCGTTCGAATTATTTAAGAAAATTATTTAATGGACAATGAACACTTGATGAGAATCAAATATTCAAAGGGTTACGCCAGAATGCTTGATCCCAACGGTCCTTTTCTTTCGAGTTTATTTAGAAAAAGGTTCGGATATTGTATTTGATTTTAAGAAATATCTCTCAATATGTGATCGATGATGGATTCACATAAATGATTTGAGACAGTTTGACTTGGTTACAAAAATTATTTAAAGTCGAAATTGAAATTGTTTAATGGAAAATGAAGACTCAATAAGAACAAGACATGTGCTTTGGACTCAATTGTTCAAGGGTTACACTGGAATGCTAGATTCCAACGGTCCTCTTTTTCAGTAGTTATTAGAAAAAACAGTTTTAATATTGCATTTGATTTAAGAAAATATTTTTGTAAGTTATGTTTGATTGAGAAAATACTTGAATCGCACCGAGAATGGTTTAATCGGGTTTGGAAATTATTTAAAATTTATTTTGAAATGGACTTTGAAGTTGTGGAAAGTTGGAATTTGATTTGAGATCAAAGTGAAATAATGACCTTAATCACTAATCTTGGCAATTAGTAATTAATCATATGAATCAAATAACCTAATTAAAAAAAATTAAATTGAATTTGGAATGGTTTAAAAGGTTGATTTTTTTTAGAAATTAAAGAAAAATGATTTGATTCATCAAACTGTGAAAACGTTTCAAGCAAATCTAGATTTCGATTTTGAATAATCAGCTTAGAAGAAACCTTCAGAACCCTTGAAAACAAATCCATATCCAACTCCTTAGAAGAAACAAATTTTCTCAACAGAAAGGTAAAGCACGTCCGCATAGGCTTGTTAGCACCAGCTAAAGCAATCTCATAAAACTCAACAACATCCTTAATCATTCTCCTGCTTAAACAACCCACTCTCTTCCACCCACCTGAAAAAATACCAAAACCTTATTCGGCTCCGAACCTAAACTCTCCAAAACCAACTTAACCAAACTCACTAGAAGACCCAACATTCAAATCACTGATTTCCTTCTCAACATCATCACTCCACACGTTCCGCCTCACAATCCTACACAAATTAGAAAGTTTCCTCTAAGCAGTTTCCTTATCAAACAACCCCTTCAACTTCACAACCTCACCATCCAATCCCAAAACTCTTCAACAGCCCCGTTAATTCCCAAAACCGAAAATCCCAATAACTATCAACAACATAACTTACAGAAAAAACAAAACTAAGGAGAAACCCGATGGATATAACCACTAACAATTCCGATTCTGAACCGCATAAAAAAATCATAATCTTCACAACCCACAAAACAAAGAACATAACTGAACTCCCCAGGCCTGCATAAACATCTTGCCAAAACCACCAACCGAAAAAACAGAAGACCTGCAATTTCCGAACTCTTCCTCCAACATCTAAATCAACCAACAACTACCCTTCAACAATGAACCACCTTGAATCTCCGTCATAACTCCCTCAACCAGTAACAATCAATAACCGAAACCAACAACCTCCAAACATGTCCACCCTCAACCTCCCAAGAACGAATTTCACATCAATCAAATATAAAGAATTCGCAGAAACAAAAGCAAACAGACATAGAATAGGTGAAGAAGAGACGAACCGAACAATGACCACACAAGCAGGAGTGGAAGAATTTGAGGAGAAGGTGAAAAAGAAATTGGGGTTTTGGCTATGGCTGTTGTGGAGAAGGGTGAAAAGGGGTTTAGATTTTCTCATATGTTGCTGGGATTTTCAATCGGCTACTGTTGGCGGCGATTTGGTTTTGCTTGACTGGAGGTGGAAGAAGACGACGACGAATGTGGTCGGTGGTTATTTTCGATTTGATGTTGTTGTGAGGATTTAACGGCGAGAGTAGCGGTGACGGTGGCTATTAAGGGTAATGTGGTGATTTTGGTGTGTGATGTGGGTCGAGGTTCACGAAGGTGGGTTGCGAGGAAGATTGTTCAGGGTGATTTAATGGCGGAGGTGAGAGAAAAGGAATGGTGTTGTTGGTGATTTTCACGGTGGTTGTTGTGTGGTGTGGTTTGGTGGTTGTGTTGGTGAGGCGGAAGAGGAAAGGGTGGGGAAGGAAGGAGTGGCGGTGGATGTGAGCGTGGTAGGTGGTGTTTGAGAGAGTGAGGGTTTCATGAGGTAGTCTCGTATGAGAGAGAGATCAGAGAGTATATTGTGTGTATGAGGTGGCCTCAAGGAAGAAGAAGAGATTTTTGGTTTTTATCTTTTCAGAGAAGTTAGAGAGAGGAGAGAGGGTCAAGAGAGACGTTGAGAGTGGCGTTTTGTCCAAGAGAGTATTCTATCATGTGTGCTTCTTTAGCTTTTGTCTTTGGTGATGTGTCAAAGGGTCATTGGTTGAGAAGGATAATTGAGGATAAGGATCCATGTGTTTTCCAATTGGGATCACTGATTAATTTGAATTAAAGGCTACGATTGGACCAAAGAAACACAACATTGTTAACCAAATTAAAAATGCCTAGAATATCCCTTCTAAAAGCTTTAATCAATTTAAATCAATTAAATTAAATAAATTTCACATTTTTATATAAACATGATGAAATTAAAATGAGAGCATGATTATACCTATTTAATTTTTTGATTTTTTTGACAAAAGAATAAAAATAACAGGACTCAAAAATAAAAAAGTTGGACGCAAAAGTGCCCGAAAAATAAAATGAATGCACCAAAATGATCAGTGCAAAATAAACTTATCGGAAAAATACAACGTTTCTTTTAATCTTGAAATAAATTTTGACCGGTTAAACAGGCTTGAGCTGATCAAAAAGTGGCAGAAAAATTAGCTGAAAAATAAATCGAGCATACCAGATTAAACTACGTGAAACGTAGATTAATAAAATTGATGTCTAGAAGCTTGATTTTAAAAAATTCCGTCTACTGATTTGACGCACATCTGGCGATTAATTCAACCGGTTTGTCTGTAGATCCGAAAAATTATTTCGACATATATTTTAGGCACTATGCGGTATGGAATGCATGGTATGCTATGTAGACATGCAATAGCTATGATGAACGTATTGAATCAGCGATTCAGGGTCAAAATTGGGGTGTGACAGTTGCCCCTATTTAAGTATCTTCAAGTCAAATGTTCACTTCTTCCACCTTGAATAACTTTTGATATGGGCTTAAAATGGAAAAAGTTACTTCCTAAAAGTTGTATCTATTTCAAATCTATTAAATTTTGTCACAAATTGGACCTTATTTGGATTTGGCATGAAGGAGTTATGAATTTTAGAAGTTGAGGAAAATCTCTTGTTCAATGGTAATGACCCAAAGTGACATATAATATTTCCTCTTGGCACATGCATTTGAAATTTGAATTTGAATTTATTCAAAGAATAAAAGTTGGAAAGGACATCTTGAATTTAATCATGAAACTTGAATGGATTTCATATCATAACAACTGAGAAAGTTATGGTCCTTGGAAGTTGACCTCCTAACTAGGGCACAAACAAAATGACCTATAATCTTTCACCATTAAAAATGACTTTCCAAGAAAAATTAGCTCTTGACCTAAACACTAAAGTTGTTTGGAATTTCATAATGAGTAAAGTCTATCTTGGAATCATTTTCATATGACAAAAATTGTAGGAGATAGGGTCTAGTGAACCCCAGTTTTGACCAATTGACTTTCTCTGGTCAACCACAATGAACCAACTTACAAACTTGAAGTTCTCTTGATCTCTTGGACTCATGGAGGATCATATATACATAAGATAATGTAATATGAAGTATACCTTGAAGTATTTGATCATATGATGAAGAAACTTGCTAAGGAAGTCACACAAGATACCCAGATGAATTAGGGCTTCCAAGGCAAACAAGCTTCAAACTCTTGGTGAATTCTTGATCAAAATGATAAATGGAGGTCATGGGGATCCATATATGATGTCTAGAGTCAATGTGAACCATATCTTGATTGGTCTCATTGCATTGAGGGTCTCAAACCCTAAATATGAGCTTGACGAGGCCTTGGTGGATGCACACACTACCTACAAAAGAAACAAAGCTATACATAGACATATTTTTGGTATTTTGGTTAGTAAACAGAGAAAAATAAAGTATGATACAATCAAATATGCTTGATGACCTCTCCCAATGCAAACCCAATGAATGAGGGGTAAGGAAGATGCTAATGTGTGATCCCAAAGCCAATGCAAATGATGAGGTAGCATGAGGGATCTTAGGGTCAAAATTGGGGTCTTACAGTACCTCTTTTGCAATATATAAAAAACAAAATTTATCTCATATGATAACTTCCTGAGAAAATACCATCACAAACAAATACAACACATTTAACACACAAGCAACACATAAACAACAACACAAACAACTACAACAATTAAAATATCATTACTATAACTAGACGATTACAACCATCAAAACAATTTTGAACATATTATACGTCATCTTGCGAACGTCTCTGTCAGTCTTAATATCCACTCATTCACGCACTTCTCCATTTTGGTTAAACATGGACTCAAGCCATTGAATCCTTCTAATCCTTTCACCATCTGCAATTTCTCCTTCTAACCAACGGTCCAATGTCCGATTAAGACGTTCAAACGAATCTATATTCCAAAGTCGAATCTTTATCGGCGGTGCGACTGCTGAAAAGATTAAATCCGCATTTCTCTTGTGAATGTATTCAAACATGATTAAAGAAAACAAAATTGAAGGTGATTGAAGTAGAATGAAAGAAAATGAGGTTGGAGGGTAAGTAATGTGCAAAAATATGGGAGAAGTAGATGTTATTTATAGATGATATGCATGCGCCAAATCTTTAGGTGCCACACACATAAGCACATGCATGCGTCAGATGCATAAACACATTTACTAAACCACACATGCATACGCCAGCTACCATGGCGCCTACATGCAATGGAATATGGAGCATGTGTCAATGGGGCTGACGCCTCCTTTAAATGTTTATTGGATGCAGCAGTTTAGCTGGCGCATCAGTTAAAGAAGTTGGTTATTTTGAAATTTTGGTTATCTTGGTAATTAAATTGAAAAAGATGGTTATTTTAAAAAAAATCTAAAAACTTTGTAGATATTTTGTGAAAATTGAAATGTGGTTAAAGGGGTCATAAAGTTTTTCAATGTTTTCATTTTAATATAGTATTACCTCCCTTTATTATAATTTTTTACACGTATTTAGAAAAGTAAATATGAAATTATGAATATTTTTATAAATCAAAAAATTAAAATGAAAAATAATAATAAAATTTTAAGAATATAATAGAAAAAATAGAATTATCATTCATTGGCAATATAAACTAACTTATATTATGTTATAATTTTTTTTAAAAATAATTTATTAAATTCTTCTATTTTAAATTACAAATCACTTAGAAAAAATATCACAAATTATAAGTTATTTTATAATTTCAATATGACATTTTTTTCAATATATCACTCTATTATTTATTACTTTTTTTTCTTTTAATTCCTTAAATTTCTCTTTCATCTATTAAGAAAAATAATGTAAAGTCATGTATAATTTTTCTTTTTCATACAACATTAATTACGTTTTTTAATTTGAGTGAAATATCCAAAACATCCTATAATTTGGAAAGGAGGGAGGAGATCATAGACATTCACATAATCACAAATATAGATCAATAATATGTATTAATCATCATGCATTCATCCAATTATTAATTTCAAAAACAATATAAATATAACTCAACCTAATGAATGATTTACGCATTTGGAATTTATTTTTAAAATAACCATTATTTTCAAGTTAAATACCAAAATAATCATATTTTCAAACTATTTACCAAACTAACCACTTTTCAAACCAAAAAAATTACACGACGAGAGCAGGCGTCACTGTCTGTGGCGCATGCATGTTTTTTTGCATTAATGTGCCACTGTCTATGGCACATGCATGCAAAAGACTAATATTGCATGCATGCGCCACTGTCTATGGCACATGCATGCAAAAGACTAATATTGCATGCATGCATGCGCCACAAACAGTGGCGTCTGCATGCAATAAAAGCATATGTCACTATTAGTGACACATGTTTTGTTATGTTTTTTAATTATTTATTAAGGGGACACGCCAGGAGGAATGATGCGTGCATGCAAAAGGCTATTGAACATGCGCTATGAGGAATTGCGCATGCATGCAATATTGATAAAAAGTAATAGGCATTGACGTCAAAAAGAGTGGCGCATGCATGCAATATTAGTCTTTTGCATGCATGCGCCATAAACAGTGACATCTTAGTGCAAAAAAGAATACATGTGCCACAGGCAATGGCACCTGCTATTGTCGTGTAACTTTTTTGTTTGAAAAGTTTTAGTTTTGTAAATAGTTTGAACATGTGGTTATTTTGATAATAATTTAAAAATAATGGTTATTTTTTAAAAAAAATCACGCATTTGAAACTTAAAATATAACGTAACATATAATGAATTATGTACGGACTTGAAATATAGTTCAACAATAGAAAAAATTATATTTATAAAAATATTTGTTTCAACGATAAACTTTTTTCTGTTTATAAAAACATTTGTATTAACGAAAGTTTTTTTTCATTTATAAAAATATTTGTAACAAATAATACATATATTCACATTTATAAAAATAATTTTTTTAACCGTAGATTTTTTCCGTTTACAAATATAATTGTATCAACAGTAGACTTTTTTTTGTTTATAAAAATATTTGTAACAAACTCTCGTTTATAAAAATAATTGTATCAACAATACACTTTTTCTCGTTGATAAAAGTATTTGTATCAACAATACATTTATTTTTGTTTATAAAAAATATTTGTATCAACAATAGTTTTTTTTTTCATTTATAAAAATATTTTTAAGAAGCAATACACTTGTTTCTGTTTATAAAAATAATTATATCAGCAGTAGATTTTTTTCTCGTTTATAAAAATATCTGTAACAAATAATAGTTTTTTTCTCATTTATAAAAATATTTGAATCAACAATAGACTTTTTCTCATTTATAAAAATAATTGTATCAATACACTTTTTCCCGTTTATAAAAATATTTGTTTCAATAGTATACTTATTTCGTTTATATAAATATTTGTATCAACAATCCTTTTTTCTTAGTTAATAAAAATATTTGTAACAAACAATACACTTGTTATAAAAATGATTTTATCAACAGTAAACATTTTTGGTTTATAAAAATATTTATAACAAACAATATATTTTTTGCCATTTATAAAAACATTATGGGACTCTGACATTCCTCCATCAAAATCATTTATTGTCATCAAAATCATTCATTGTTTGCATATTATGCATAATAAGATGTCTACTAAGAATAGAGAATTTCTTAATGCATCCTATAAGTTTCTACCGTACCACGTGAATTTTCAAAAATGTCTCATGTTTCTGAGATGCATATTCGGATGTACCCCTAAATACACTCAAGTGAGACCATTCAGAGTTATGCCCTATTGTTTTGTTTATTTTATTTCGAAGATGCATCTCCGAAACATTTTAAGAAATACCATATATATTTATCAGTTTTGTAGAATTTTCGGATATGCATCTCCAGAATTATGGGCAGGATTTTGAAATTTTATGTCACATTTGCATGTCAGATATTTCTGGAGATGCATCTCTGAAAATATATGATAAAAGAAGCAGTTGCATAATCACACAATCATTATTGTTATAGTTAGTTTTCAACCAAACCCTTCACCAAAAAAACCATATATTCTCAATCCATTTTTCACTATAAATATCCATTTTTATGGTTCATCACATCATATGGAGCAAAAGAAGATACAATTTCGGGTAAAGATATTTCATTTCCCTCTACATTCCTCATATTAATCATGTTTTTTTGCTGAAATAAATAGTGTCGTGTTCGGATATGTATCTCCTGAACAAGTATGAACTTGTCCGGAGATGCATTTCCGGAAGTTGTATGTGTTTGATTTCCAGTATTGTCTTCAGCAATAACGCTTATATACTGTTATGTTGTAATTGTTTTCATTAGATATGGTGCACCTCGATGTTTTGCCAAAACAACTTGTTTCTCTAGATGTCCAAGGTGTTGTCATGAATGTGGTAGATGTTGGCAACCAATTTAAAAACAAGTAAGAGTTTGAATCTCATGATCAAATACTTTAATGGATTCGTATGGAGGTCTCTAAATTTGGGTTTGGTGTGGTTATCGGAAGATCCGATAATGGTTCGGATAAAAGATGCGCTTTTGTGACAATGACGTGCGAAAGAAGCGGGCAATATAGAACTCTTCTCCGGAATTTTAAAAGAGATGACATTGGTTCTAAAAAATATGAGTGTTTGTTCAAGGTGCGTGGTTACATGTTGGGAAACAAAAACTGGAGATTTAATGTGATATGTGGTATACATAACCATGATTTGTGTGAAAAATTAGTCGGTCATCCTAGTGTGTGTCGGCTCACCAGAAGAGAAAGAATGTGTTGCTGACATGACCTTGAATATGGTTCGACCGAAAAATATACCTGCAGCATTGAAACGGAAACGGCCTGAAAGTATATCAAATATCAAGCAAGTGTATAATATTCGGTACCTAACTAACAAGGCGCTTATGGGGGATAGAACTGAGATGCAACATGAAAGCATATATGCATCATGAAACTCCACATCAAAGAACAATTGAGGAAGATTGTCTATCCGGAAACCACTAACATGAAACCTCTTTCTCAATCAATAAAAACAAAAGATGCTCCGAAGAAAATAAAGCCTACATCAAATGACAATTCGACTACTCGGTCTCTTTCATATTTTGAACATGTTGATAAAGTTTTTCCCGACTCACCAACTCCAAAATCTCAAAAAAGTGTTGTCAAAGGAGCTCGCATTAGCAAACCACCTCTGACGCCGCCTCCGCCAAAGATTCCATTCGTCAACGACATGCCGGTTTTTATGCACAAATATATTGAGGAGAATGGTAATTGTGATTACCAAGCCGTTTTGGCTCTACTCAGTAAAGGAAAAGACAGTCATACACTTGACTGTCATCAACTTATCCAAGAGTTAAATACACATAAAGAATCATACACACGGTTGTACGGGAAAGAAAGAAAGCGTCGACAACATTTATGAGTATCTTGTTCCTTACCTTAACGGTCCCACATCAGAGGCAAAATGCACGCACTTCTTTGACATGGATCACCTAATAGCATGTGGGTATGATAAAGTGTATTGATCTGAGATGATATGTTTTTTGGAAACCTTTTTCCTATTGTGCACCGCCCCGCCTCAAAATTCAAATGATCGTATTATGTGTATTGGGTGACTTTTAAAATCAAGTCATTTTGTTCAAGTTTACTTGAAACTGGGTGGCCCATATCACTTACATCACTATAGTGGACGACTCATTCAACAATAAAAGTCGAGACTTGACCTGATCATTTTATAGAAAGGATGCAAGAGTTTGAGAAATTGAACAATATTGAAATCAAATGCACAAAAGTTCAAGGGGGTACCACCAATAGATTCAGCCGACGACATATGTTTCGATTTGTTTTAACTTCTTGTTCAGACAAATAAGTGTATGTAATTGTGTCTTAATATAAATTAAGTGTCATATATTCACCCCTTGTCCATATTTTGTCTTAATGTATTTTTTATCTTCCCCATAACAACATTTGTGTTTTTTGTAAATGAAAAAACATGTTCTGTTTTGAAACTGATTCAGAAGAAGTTCCGGAGATGCATCTCCGAAACAATATAACAGGGTGCGGTCCCGAAAATATATCTCTACAATCAACAAGTCAGTCAATAAGTAGTCCATATTGATCTATGGTTTCTATAAATTAAGGTACTATTGTGTTATATTTTGCACAAACTGAAAATGTCTAAAATGTCACAACTAAACATTGATTGGTATGTCGCAAATGTCTTGTTCTCCAACTCCACACCCCGGCGCACGTTCAAGCTCAACGACTTCACCTCCCTCGAAGATATCAAAGACAAAATCCATTATCTCATACCTTACGGAGACAATCAGAAGATTGTGAAGCTCGAGTACCATTCACCGTTGATTGACAACAAAGGGAAGATTGAGTTTAGCAAATTTGAGCTTAAGAAGCAATCAGATGTAAGGGTTATGTGGAATACGATTTTTCGTTTCGAAACAAAATTTTCGATCGAGTTGGAAGCGACGATTTCAAAATCGGTCAAAGATATTTTAAAGATGTGCAAACGTTCACCTGAATATTGAAGTGCAATACTACATTTATGTTGAATTCAACTATGTAATCCTAATTTTATTTTATGAATCTTGATTTCAATTTGAAAGAATTTCTTGTTTTTTGGATATGGTACTGATGTCTCTGACTTACGAAAATGTAACTATGGAGAATTTTCGAAGATTCATCTCCGAAATAAAAAAAATAAAATAATAGGGTGTTATTCTAAATGGTTTCACTTGAGTGTGTGTTGGGGTGCGTATGGATACACATCTCCAAAAATATGAGACATTTTTAAAAATTCACGTGATACAGTAGAAATATATAGAGTGCATTAAAAAGCTCTCTAAAAAGATACTTCGGACTAGAGGTTGCTCATTAGCATCCATCTATTGATAGTCAAGAACCACTTTCAACCAACACTTTTTTTTTTCAATTGTCCTTTTACAATCAAAATTTGGATGTGGTTTAGCAAAACTATCAAGACCACTCATTAAATTCTTCTAATGATGTTTATGATTTTTGTACCGAGGACATATTCCCTTAATGTTCCCTAGTTTTAAAAGTTGGGGATAGTATTTATCATAAATGCTATTTGGAATGTAAGGGTTTTAACAATTTTCAAAAATCAAGTGTTCCCTTATTAACTCTAATTGTTTAAATATTTTGGCTCAAGTTAAGATTACTCTTAAGATCATAAATGAAAATTATTTGGTATCCTCCGTACTCATAATGGATCAAATGCAATGTTGATTGAGCCCTTTCTCCTAGTCCTTCTTTTGTATGGTGCAGAGGTATCTTCAAAGATAATAATGGTTTGTTTTTATCGACATGAAGTATCTTCAAAGATGATAAAGGTTTGTTTTTATCGACCTTTGTTGAACCGTTAACATGAAATAACTCTCTTTTGACTTATAACTAGAGACAAAGGATTGTCCAAACTTTGGATAGAATCAGACTTTTCTCTAATCATCAGGACTTTTGTTAATTGTTAATACAAATACTAATTTGATGCCTTAGCAACTTAGAGTAAATGACATGCTTCCATTAAAATTACTCTTAACATGTCATTTATCATTTGGCATATATATAGAGAAAGGTCGCAGATTATAGAGAAAGGAAATAGTTGCAAAAATTATTTTTTACTAATATAATCACAATTCCAATTCCCTAATTTATTTTGATACCATTCTTTTGGTTATTAGACAAGATTATGTTTGTATTATAACTGACATTATAAAAAAGAATGGTATCAAAAAGTTTGTGTGAATCATAACTTTGTAGTCTTTTCTCAGGTTGTGATATAAGTCTTATGAGCAGCTTCTAAAACTTCAATATTCATTGTTTATAGAGTGTGACTTCAGAGAAACTTAAGCATAGGTTACTGGTTGGTGCATCTAGAAGAAGTAAAGCTGATAGATAGAGATAATCCATGATCTCACTTGTCTTCAACATCAAGACTTGAATAAACCACCTAAATGCCTGAAGAAAGTTATTTCCAAAAGACACTATAACACGCCGTAGTCGGCATAAAGCCTCTTACTTTGGTTTGTCATTTAAGGTTACAAGCGACTTAAGCACTCCAGGATTAATCTTGTCTGCAAGAGCACCTGTATCTGATATAATAAGTGATTTTTCCTTCACAATGCTCTGTAGTTTCTTTGCCTCAAAGTCAAGCTGAGTTTGATCTGTAATTACAGACCCGTAAGAATATACCAACCGAATTTCAATAGAAATCAGCTTATAGACAAAAAAGAATTGACACAGATATTTAGTTCAAACTTGGACTTTCAGAATAATAGTAATAATTATCGAGAAATATTCAGTCTCATCAGAACTTATGAACTTCAAGTCGATGCATAATACTTAGCATCCATGCCCGATCATTTGCTTGTAGCTACTAACTACAGATTCTATTCTATTTGTTTCAGGATGAAAAACAAACTAATATAAAAGGCATATGAGAGCAATTCAAGTTAAATTAAAAAAAATTACACAAAGCAGTAGAGAAAACCAAATTTAGGTGAAATTACATTCAATTTCAACACTGTATATTTTGTAACCTGAAGAGTATGTATGAAAGGAAATTTAATATCTTAAAAAAATACAATGGAAAAAAGGTTTAAAATATTCAATATTGCATCTGCAGCATATTGTTTTTTATATCAAGGATACTGATGAATAATCCAGATTCCAGACTAATGCATATATAACCTAGAAAATATGAAAATAATCTCACATGTACTCAAAAATTGCACTGAAGCAAAGATGGAAAAATTCTAATAATTACGGTTTTTTATCAAAAATAAATAAATACTACATAATGGCAACATAAAGAAAGAAGCATGACTAATCAGCATTTTTGCTGGAGTGGATGAAAAATAAATAAATAAACTAGCACAAGCATACATTTACGGATATTTTTTCATACGTCTTTTCTCATTATTAATTTTCTTATCAGTTAGATGGGCGTGAGTGCAGAATTGAATAGAAAACCTGTTTCCAATATAGTATGAGCAGCATGAAATGGAATTCCAACAAACAGATCCGTTCCTGGAAACATTGTCCACGTCTTCTCAAAAGAGTCATGGTTACCACAGGTGGTACACACCTCTTGCACCAAAGGTCTTGAAACTCCCTTCATTATTGATCCAAAAGGAGATGGAACACTACTTGTTGTGGTCCGAGCCTTTTTCCTTAATGCAGTAAGTGCTTCTCTGTTCCCATTCCTCAACTTATCATTCTCAACCAGCTGTACATTCACCAAAATGAAAAAATTGCATACCCACTTAATTTTATAGAAATGATTTTAATCAAGGATCCAGTAGAAGAAAAACAGCCTTTGTTAACATAACAACAAAACATATTTTGATTTAATTGAAACTACTGATTTTAAGGCAGTTAAGGACACAGTATTGGAAATCTGGAAGTTATTTTTGGGATTAAGTGAATAATTACTTGTACACACAAAGCATATGGTATGAGTAATTGTACACTTTGTTGGTTCTTCTTCTAGTACTTTTTTATGCGAAGTTCATGTTTGGGTTCTGGTTTGACACTTCGATACATAATTGTTAATCGTAGATAGCAACATTGAGTGGTAAACGCTCTAATTAGATACAGATCATGGGATGGCATGCTATACAAAACATAATGGAACAATAAACATATATATTTCCTTTTCATAGATTTTTTGTGTTTAGTGTGTATTTGATGTTTGGATTCTGATTTTATTTGTTCACTATTTTTGTTAACCATCAATGAAATGGCTGGTTTAACACTGGTAAGGGAGTTCAGTATTTTTTGGGTTCTATGAGACCTAGAATGGACCATCGGGGAGAAGGTTGAGCGGAAGCCACTGAGTAGAAGGTCAAAAATAGGCCTGTCGTGTCTGGAAAAGATAAAGAGGAACACTAATGAGAAAGAAGTAACGCAAAAGACACCTAATCTAATAGCCATCTACCATTGTTGTTCATTAGAAGTATAGCTGTCCAAGTACTCTGGTTGATGGGTCAAGGTTAAGCAATTCATTACATCGAATAGAAAGGTGCTTTACATAAGATTTTAAGAAAATGTTCCCCTGATATCATTTCTCTTCGGGTGCTATTTTCAGGCTTGAGTAATTATCATTTCATTTGTATGGCTTTTAGCTTTTATTCAAAAGCAACGAATGTCATAGCCTTAGTCTATTTGGCACATTTTTCAATTGAAAAAAGATACTTTTTAAAAATAATACATAAACCAATCTTGGTTTCCTTTTTCATCAAGCCAAGAACTTAATCCAGGTTTCCAGCAGGATGAAGAGTGACCAATGATAAGGTCATAGTATAGTTATAAGAAAGGTACTATCAGCTCATTCAATTGAATACATACATACAATATAACCCAATTGAGTTAAGGGGTACATAAGTATATTTTTCTAAATAAGAACAGCATCCCAAAACTATCTGGCATGGAACCAAGGACGTGTTGGGACTGCCGGCAGAGGCCCAACCCATGGAAGCGATGCACAGGCTTAAATCACAAGCAGTCTCCTTCAGTAGTAGATACTCAACTTGCCAATGAGAGCCAGCGGACCACTCTGGTTAGGGTTGCCCACAGTGGGATATTTAAGTGGTTTCAGAGGGATTTGATTTCTCATAAATGGGCCGGCGAAATTCCTAAGCACGGGTCCTTAACCAGTTATGCCAAACCCTAAAACATATATATGACTCTTAACGTGTTTTTGATTTGCTAAAAAACGAGGGACTGGACTGAAAGTGACCTATAATGTGTAATCAGTTAAATACTTAACTCCTACTCTCCCTAAAACTTCAATATCATCTATTGTTATTTGCTACTAAAAAAATACTAATACTAGTACCAATATTTTACTTTGTTTGGAATGAATTAAATTATTTTGGTTATAAGTGTTTATGCCAGCATGAGTCGCCTCGCCTTGAATATGAAATTTCTAATTACCTGATGTCGGGCTAAAAGAAGATGTTCAGCTTCGAGTTCCAATTCTGTTAATTTCTTTTGAAAATGCTTCATGTTGTCATTCATATTTGAAGAAAAGAAGCTCCTGAAAAGTTGTAAGCAAAATAACATCTTGAGAATCGAAAACAGCAACAGAAAAGTAACCCATTCGCACAATACTCATTAAAAATAATAATAAATTAATAATAAAGATTTTAAGAGTTTTAACTACAATCTAGAAACTTTAGTAACAGCAACAGAGCAACACATGAACATTAAAGAAATAGAGAAAAAACGTGGATTACCAGATATGGTGAGTTGTTATTGTTGTGGTTAATGGCTTTCCATGGTGAATGAAGAGGGTGTTAATGTTGCTTTTGGTTTGTATTTCCTGCTGCTGTGTTGCTGTTGTTGTATGTGATTGTTGTTAATGGTGGATGAAGCAAGTGAGTGTTTGAAGAAGGAGACGGTGATGAAGGTTGTTAGTGATGGTTGATGGTGGTTTGTAGACGTTGGTACGCCGGCGCTGCGTGCGGCGGTTTTCCGGCCGGCTGCAGTTCTCCGGCGAGAAAAAGGTTCGGCCGGATTTGGATCTGTTTCGGTATTGTTGGTGGTATGTATTGTGAAAGTGTTACGGTGATACGCAACTTTTGTTTCTTTTTCTTGTGGCCTCCCTCTCTACTATGAATCAAAATTAGGGTTAGGGTGTGACAAAAAGAAAAATCAAAATTGATAGTAAATACATTTAATTAAATTTAAATTAATGTTATTGATTTTGTAATTAAAATTAAATAAATTAAAATATTTTTTTAGATTTTTTTATTTAAGATTTAAAAAGCAATATGAAAATAAAATAAACGTATTCTTTTTCATTTTTTTACTTAATCAAATAAAATATTTTTTTTATTTTTGTGATTAAAATAAATATCAAATAAAAAAACTAAAATATTTTTTTTTAGATTTTTTTTTAATGAATAGAGCATAATAACAAAAAGATTAAATATATTATTATTATTTTTCTGAATTTTTTTTAATATCCAAACAAAATTTATATACATGTTTTCATTTTAATAATAAATTTAACTTATATTACAAATAAATAAAGAACCGACGAGGTAGTTCAAGAGCCTCAAAGTGGTCGAACGGTGTCTGGGATCTTTGATTGTTGTTTTTCCTCAATGCTCTGAGTTGGATGCACTTAGCGCTTTAAAACATCTTTTTTTATTGGACGGTGTCCTAGGTGTCGAGGCATTGCATTTTCTTGTTGATGTGTTTTTGGGTGGTCGCGACTTCTCCAATGATGTGGCTTGAGGCTCATCAAATTGCTTTATCCGATGCTTTTGTGATACACTTTCCAATCTTCAGAGATTGGGTTCCCCGACTCTCTTCCGATTCGGTAGCGGGTATCTATCTCAAGTAAATCTGAAGGTCTTACTCTGATAGATCCGACTTAAGGATACCTCAATGCATCAAGTGAAATCCTTTGGTACTCACAGGATGCACCCTAGTATTGGATTGACGCCTGATGCTTACTTCAAACTTGTAGTATTTAGGCATCATTAACTACAATTTTATGGTATCTTGGATGTATCGCCTCTATAAGAGACCTAGCAGGAGGGGAACGTGATGACAACGTTAGATCGGGAGATGAGTTATGAATTTACGGCCTGACACTCATGGAGATCTCCTTCTGACCCCTACATAACCCTAGGTCTAGATCTGAAATCCTTTCTTCCACCATTCTGCAAAGTTCTCAAGAAAATCAGAGATCTTAATGGTGAGAGATTGAGGTGAGAATGACGACGAACAAAATCTACTACAGCAGATCTCTGTGCTTGCTTTTGAAAGCTCTCGATTATGAGATCTGACGGAGTTGTGAGTGGTGAAACTAAAAAGTAGACATAGATTCGACAAAAACTCGAAATCGGAAGCTGATTTGTTCTTGATTCAGCAACCTAAATATGTTGTGAACGTTAAATCAGAGGTTTAGCTCTGAAATCATGAAATCGAAGGAATTGAAAGTCGATTCCCACAAGCGGTGCCACTGTTTTGTTTGGGAACCAAAAATGAAGATATAAATAACTATTGAAATATAAAGGTCGATTTTATCTCCTTTACGGTGGCGCATGACGGACCTGCATGGTCAGCACTTAAACACCAATATCATATGCCGCTAGATATTTCGAAATTTCGGTAATATATGTAGGGATGGCACCAAATTTTTTAAAATCCTAGTTTTAGGCACTTTTTAATTGTTTGGTTCTACATTGGATTTTGTTGCACATTGTAGCAAAATTTCTGCAGAAAATATGTTACTAGCGGTTTTTTCTGTCGAATTTTTATTTTTAGGTTTTTACAATATTTTTCCAATGATCAGTATCAAATTTTTAATTTTTTACCGCATTTTTGAAAGATCAGTATCAGATTTTTAGTTCACATGACTTTTTGAGAGTGGTTTTTTCCTAAAAATCATTAAAATTTGGAGATGTAAATTACGAGAGGGACATAATTGATATTTAAAAATTATTTAGGGGTGGGTACTATGATTAATTTGGGTGTGTCAGGTGGAGTCATACACTCTCACGAGTTTTCTATGTACCCATGCATAGTCATGACACCCTATAAATTTTCAATAAGGGATTTCTTCTCTCACCCTAAGTGGTGGAGAAGCATCCTATGGAAATTCGAAAATGTCTTTGAGAATTCGAAATTGCATTTTCAAACGCACCATTTTCACCCCAAAACACGTCTCAAGTGAGACCCGTCCCCTTTTCCCAAAAAAGAATCTGGAAAATGCATCTTTGGACCCATCTGTCATACCCCAAAATTTGCCCGCTAATATTACAAGGTATTTTTAAGGCACTCCAACTTATTTTTCAAGGCATTGATCTTAAAAGAACAAGGACCCAGCACACAGATGACAAAATTCAGAAAATGGCCTAAACTGGTTTGCTCGCTAGGCGAGCAAGTCCTTCGCCTAGCGAACCCTTCGCTACGCCACTCGCCTAGCGAAGCTTGCGAATACCAGAAAATTCTGGGCTTCATTCTGAGCCTGTTAGGTCATAAAAAGAGCATTATAAATACCACAACTTCAATCAGAACCGGGGACGGAAAACGAGAACGGAAACGGAAGAGAAAGGCGAACACTCACAGACGGCAAACCCTGAGAATTCAGAGCAACCCTAAAAGAAACCCTGAAGGAAACTCAGCCGCATCAAGGTTACCTCCGCCCAATTCAACCCGATTTGCCGATTCAAGGTTGCAATTCAATTGCAAACAGGTTTGCATTGCTATTACCGCTTTAGGTTCTTAATTTGCATATGGCATTATGATTGAATTTATAAAAATATCTTAAGTGTTGCATGTGAGTTTAAGTATGTATGAATATCTGGAATGTTTAACCTTATAATCTCTGTAATGGATGCCATAAGGCATAAAATTGGCTGAAATTGTACTGTTATCAAAACCAGAATCCGCAGTCGCTCGCTAGCGCATCGCTAAGCGAGCATGTAACGAGTATTCGCTAAGCCTTCGCTAGGCGAGGCAGGAGCGAACGTGACAGTCACCGACTTTTCTGTTCTGATTTTTGCTCATCTGACATGTTTTATCATAGCCATGCATTGTTTACCTGACCCTATGACTGTTGTGGTTTCTTTTGTGGTGTAATTCTCGATTGCACCCTGATTTGGTATTCTGATATGTTTGCTGAGTTTTGTAAAAGGTTCACATATCCCCGGAAAAGATAGCTTGATAGGTATTCCACTTTATTTGTGGGATACCCTTGTGGAGATTCACCCTAAATTACTTAATTGATTTTAATGTATTAATTTTATTGCGAAGATCCACCCTAAATTACTTAGTTGATTTTAATGTATTAATTTTAATGTGGAGATTCATCCTAATTACCTAATTGATTGTAAAATATGGCCTTTGAATATGTGATCTTGGACCTCTCTTTGTTACCCTATGGTATTACGGTATTACGGTATTACGGTCATGTCCCGCGAATGTGGGGATACACTTAGCAAAGACCCTTCGAATAAATCATCAGGTCCCGATAAATCATAGTCCATCGGATGTTGCCTTCGAATATATGATTTTGTCCCTCGATGACCCTTCGGTGTAGCCTACGGTTAAATGATGATCGTCCCTCCGAATGCTAAAGTATCCTTACGAATGTTGCCTTCAATGACCAATCGATGACCCTACGATGACCCTTTCACATCCAAAGGATAAAACTACTTACTTCTCAATAGTAAGGACAGTTTTACCCTCCTAAGGATAGGAAATACCCATAAAGACCTTGGGTAGGTATAACTCTTAAGTGCTGAATCACTACTTAAAACATTTTCCATATCTCACACTTTGCAAATACTAGAAGGTCACCACTTGGTATACATTCATACTAGAATCATTGCCAAGTTATATTTTTCTAAACCGTTTTCAAAACTAAATGAGATAAATACTTTGTATACATTCATACCAGAATCATTACAAAGTTAAACTCTCTTTTCAAAACATTTTCTAAGCCGTTCACGAACACTTTTTCAGACAAGAAAAATAACATAAGTGATCCAGCAATTAAGAGCCCATGGATAACCATGGATACAAAGGGTGCTAACACCTTCCCTTTGTATAATGTACCTCCCGAACCCAAAATCTAATTAAGGTCTTTCCTGTTCTTTTCCACCTTTCCTTATTGGATAAAAGAAAAGTCGGTGGCGACTCTTGCTATCCGCGACATTTGCTTTCCAAAGCAAAACACACGAAGTCAGTTCACCGTATGACAGAACTGGCGACTCTGCTGGGGACCCAAAGAGAGGTCATCTTAAAAAGAAAAAAAGATCACTTATTTGAATTGTCTGATTTATTTTTAAGGGATTATATGCTGGAGTGAAAGATCCTACACCCGGATCTAGTGTGCCTTAGGTAAGTAGCAATAGATCATCGCGACTATCCGGCGTATACTGGAATGGTTAAAATGATGGCTACGGTTAATGTGACACTTTGGATGTCCTGATGTTCCTCATGTTTACTTGAGGAAAATTTTGGCTTCCGCGTGGTGTCATCAAAGCATTAACCAGACCTTTAGAACCCTAATTGACTCATCCTAGCCATTAGAAAGTAGTGAGATAACTGACTTCGGTTCCGACTGGGGTTGGTTGAGACTCGATACTACACTCTTTGAGATTGGACTTTAGGGAAGTTTCGGTCAACCACTTGGTGTTGCACTGAAGTGGACTTAAAGGAAGGTCAATGATTGGAGATCCTTTTAGAACCCGGTTACTATTCTAGGACAGGTTGAACCAACCAAACTTCAGTGGGGAGGGTACTTACCTATGGAACTCATGCAAGCCTTAAAACTTAGGAATGATGGTTGTGTGACTTGCTTGTGCTTGTTATTTACTTAACATCATAACATCATAACATCATAACATCATGGCATTGTACTAACCATTTCAAGGACTTAGGGATTTGACTTTGCTCTGTTTAACAGGGTTATGGCTTCCAGGAAGACCATCCGGATTAATTTCGTAGTGATCTCTCCTCAACTCAAGAATTTAGTGTCAGAACTTCCTGATCAGGCTCAGTTCATCAAGAAACATGGTTCTCTTGTCAATTTGGTTACCACTGGTTTCAAAGAAGATATGATGAGAGTTTTATTCCAGTTCTTTGATCCTAAACATCATTGCTTCACCTTCCCAGATTATCAGTTGGTACCCACATTAGAAGAATTCTCCAGACTGCTTGGGATACCTATACTTGATCAAACACCTTTCAGTGGTTTAGAAAAGATTCCAAAGTCTGAAGAAGTTGCCGCAGCTTTACACATGACAAAGTCTGACATCGAAACCAATTGGGTAACAAGAAGTGGAGTTAAGGGTTTACTTGCCAAATTTCTGATAAATAAAGCCCGAGAATTCTTAAAAGTTATGGATGTCCATGCTTTCGAAGATGTCCTAGCATTACTAATCTATGGTTTGGCGTTATTCCCTAACCCAGACCAATTCATAGACATGAATGCTATTAAGATATTTCTCACTCATAACCCTGTGCCTACCTTGCTTGGAGACATTTTGCATTCCCTCCACACCCGTACTATGAAGAGGCAAGGGACTCTCATGTGTTGCATACCTTTATTGTCTAGGTGGTTTATTTCGCACCTTCCTCAATCAGTCTTGAAGAACGAGCAAAATCTGAAATGGTCTCAAAGGATAATGTCGCTCTCCCATTTAGACATCCGTTGGTGTCCTCATCTCAAAGAAGATGTTATCCTTATCGACCGTTGTGGAGAATTCTCTAATGTACCACTCCTGGGGATAAGAGGAGGTATTACATATAACCCAGCTTTAGCCCTACGTCAGTTTGGTTATGCTCGAAGAGATGGTCCACATGAGATAATTATCCAAGGCACTGTGTTTGACTATGACAACGATTCCCAAGGTCTCCGCCAAAGGTTTGTACGAGCTTGGGGCATGGTGAAAAGAAGTACTTTAGGACAGAAAAACTCTATTCCTATGGAACCTTATCTCAGATGGGTACGCGCCAGAGCTCGTGAACTTGTCATGCCATATCTTGCGATCGGACCTCAGATTGTCGAACCAGAAGTTGAAGGAGGTACTCCTCAGATCATTCCTTATCCAGATATGCCTACCAATGTTGAAGAACTGAAGAGATCCTGGATCCAGTTGAGAGAAGAAAGAGATACTTTTGAGACTCAGTTCGTTGCAGAAAGGAAGAAAGTATTAGAACTCACCAGCCAGCTTAATGAGGAACGAAGACTCAATGCATATCTTCGCCCAAAAAGAAGCCGCCCCTGAGAGACTTGAGCTTTCATTGTATTTTTATTATTATTCTTTTTGTAATGAACATTGATTAAAGAAATTATCAATAAAAGTTTCTCTCTTGTTGGTGGTTTACGCAAAGTTAAATTCCAAAAATCCTTGAAAACATTTCATACATTGCATAGGATAACATAACATTGCATAACAGGTATTCTAAAAAGATCAATGTCCTCACGGTCTTCCTTCTAAACAGAAAAATGGCTCTCGAACAAACTGTCAAAGATCTCCAGACTCAAAATGCTCAATTCCAGGAGATGATCCTGAGCTTGTCCAAGGGACAGGAGGAACTGAAGGCCCTCTTGCTCGAGAAGAAGAAAGACCAGAAACCTGTGAGTTACATTAACCCGGGAAGAAGGCTTAAAGGACAGACTGCAGGAGTCAAGATTAGGATTCTGAAGGATCAAGAAGAGGGGACCGATTCAGAAGATGAGAATGTTGATCCTTTCAGCCCTGAGGACGACGATGAAGATTATGAAAATGAACAGTACTCCCTAAAAGATGACAAGTACAAATTGCTAGAAGAACGTATGCTAGCTATGGAGGGTCAGAAGGCGCACGGTCTGGATTTCGAAAGCTTGGGACTGGTCTCTGATGTGGTCATTCCTGGCAAATTCAAGATCCCCACGTTCACTAAATACGATGGGGCATCTTGTCCTCAGATGCATCTGAGAGCTTATGTGAGAAAGATTCAGCCGTATACCACTGATAGGAAGCTATGGATCCATTTCTTCCAAGAGAGTCTGTCTGGCACACAGTTGGAGTGGTATTACCGGCTCGAGAGCTCTAACATCCGCACCTGGACTGATTTAGCGACAGCTTTCTACAAGCACTACCAGTATAATTCTGAATTGGCGCCTACTCAGATACAGTTGCAGAGTATGACTATGGGATCTAAAGAAAGCTTCAAAGAATATGCTCAAAAATGGAGAGATTTGGCTGGCAGAGTCAAACCCCCTATGACTGATCGAGAATTAGTGGACATGTTCATGGGTACACTGACTGGTCCATTCTACAGCCATCTACTAGGAAGTTCTTCATCGGGTTTCACTGACCTGATATTGACAGGGGAACGTGTTGAAAGTGGTATTCGAAGTGGAAAGATACAGGCAGCTACCTCCGCAAGCACCAGAAAGACCCATCAGGGAAAGAATGAATCAAATGTTGTGTACGGTGAAAGGAGTCATAACAAGAAAAATCGTGACCATGCCGTTGGAGCAGTTACGATTGCAGCACCGCCATCTCAAAACTTCCAGCACAGGCAAGACAGGCCAAGAAGGCAGTTTACCAAGATCAATATGACTTTAGCACAAGCACTGCAGGGTATGCTAAAGGCAAATCTAATTACCCTCAGAGGCCCTCCTGCAAATGTTAACACTGCTTCTCCTCGTTATAATCCCAATGCCAGGTGTGCATATCACTCCGATAGCCCTGGGCATGATACAAACGATTGTTGGTTGTTGAAGAATAAGATTCAGGATATGATCGACGCTGGAGAAATTGAATTTGACCCGCCAGAGACTCCTAATGTCATCACTGCTCCCATGCCTAATCATGATAAGACTGTTAATGATGTGGATGACTACTCTCACATTTCTAATGTAGCTGACTTAGCATCTCCTCTCCTGATCATCAAGAAGAATTTAGTGCAAGCTGGTTTATTTCCAGGTTGTGCTGAAAATTGCGATCTCTGCATACTCCGACCCAATGATTGTTTGAAGTTGAAGAATGGTATTCAACGGCTGATGGATGATCGTACAATTCTCTTTGAAAAGATTCCTAAGGCGGAAAACCCTATTGAAGAAATATTTGTGATTGCCAGGTCCAAAGTTCCAGTGAAGATTACCGCTACTAGGGCGCCTGTGAAGATTACTGTTGAGCCCAAGGTAGCTCCCCTAATCATTACTGCACCTGGCCCAGTACCGTATTCCTCGAGCAAAGCCATTCCGTGGAATTATAGAGGTGATGTTTATATCCATGGCGTAAAGCAAGTTGATAATTCTGCTAATCCTAATGGCATTGTTGGGACTAGTAAAATTACTCGAAGTGGAAGGATCTTCTCTCCAGAAATCTCACCTCCTGCCCTTGAAACTCGAGGAAAGGAACCAGTCAACCCTTCTCAGTCAGAAACATCGGTCGAGGTTACTACCGAAGATGTTGCCAAACAAGAAATGGAAGAAGTGCTGAAAATCATCCGCAAGAGTGATTTTGATGTGGTAGAACAGTTGGGGCATACTCCGTCTAAGATCTCGATGTTATCCTTGCTGTTATCTTCTGAATCTCATGCCAACGCGTTGATAAAATTCTTGAAGACCGCCCATGTACCTCAAGAGACATCTGTCGACCAGTTCGAAAATTATGTCGCTAACTTGGCTGTTGACAATGGCCTAGGCTTTTCTGATGCTGACCTGACACCAGCAGGAAAGAATCACAATAAAGCTCTGCATATCTCCATCGAGTGTAAGGGGATCACCTTGGCTCATGTATTGATCGATAATGGCTCTTCTTTGAATGTGTTACCGAAAGTTGTGCTTGATAAACTTGACTGTAAAAGCATCGAACTGAAACCTAGTGACATTGTGGTACGTGCTTACGATGGTGCGAAGAGTGTTGTCTATGGCGAAGTAGTTCTCCCTATCAAAATAGGACCTCAAGTCTTCAACACCACCTTTCACGTAATGAACATTCGTCCTGCCTATTCCTGCTTGCTGGGACGCCCTTGGATTCATGGGGCAAGTGTTGTAGCTTCGTCCCTCCATCAAAAGCTGAGGTATCCAATAGAGGGCAAGATTGTCACCGTGTGTGGAGAAGAAGAATACATTGTTAGTAGTATGCATGCCTTCAGATACGTCGAGATGGACGGTGAATTCTTTGAGACTCCTTCTCAGTCATTCGAAGTAGTTCGTCCGACTAGTCCTGTCCTTAAGCCAACTTCCCGTGTGCCCAAGGTTATTCGTGCTCCTCCTGCTATGATTTCTTTGAAGGACGCTCAAGCCGTGGTTGAAAATGGTGGTCGTACTGGTTGGGGTCAACTGATCAACGTACCATACAAGTCTGACAAGTCTGGTCTGGGATTTAACTCTGAAAGGATGGTCAAAGATCAGATTAATGCTGTAGAAGGTGCTGATAACGATGGCGACCTGGATAGCTGGATTTTCCCAACAATTGGTGACGGACTCAATAACTGGAAGGCTGAAGACACTATCCCGATTTCCTTTAGTCAGGAGTAATTGTTATTGTCTATTTTAGTGTTGCAAATTTTTTAGTTTTTACAATCGAACTTCTTAAAGCATTGTGTCTAAGCCCGGGGCACAATAGCTAATGTGTTAAGGGTTTTGTCATTTTCATAAGCATATTCACATTCAATAAATCAATGGACTTTTTGCATTCAAATATTGCGCTCTTTATCTTTCATGTCGTCTTCCAAACAAGCCATGTTTTCTTACACACACTCACGTAACAAATTGCAGATCCATACCCACTCTGGATCCTGTTGATAATAGTTCTACTACTGTTCATTATGACTTTGAAAATCCGATCTACCAAGCCGAGGATGGAAGTGAGGAAGATTGTGAAGTACCTGGAGAACTTGCCAGACTGTTACTGCAAGAAGAAAAGACTATGCAGCCGCATGAGGAATCAATTGAAACTGTAAATCTAGGTACCGAAGTGGACAAGAAAGAAGTCAAAATAGGAGCAGGCTTGGAAAACAGTGTCAAAGGAAGATTGATTCAGATGTTACATGACTATGTAGAGATTTTCGCTTGGTCTTATGAAGACATGCCAGGACTGGATACTGACATAGTAGTGCATCGTTTGCCAACGAAGGAAGATTGTCGTCCCGTCAAGCAAAAGGTTCGGCGCATCCGTCCTGAAATGTCTGAGAAAATCAAAGCCGAGGTTATGAAACAATTTAATGCAGGTTTTCTGGTCGTTACTTCTTATCCGCAATGGGTTGCTAATGTGGTACCAGTGCCAAAGAAGGATGGTAAGGTGCGAATGTGTGTAGATTACAGGGATCTGAATAAAGCGAGTTCCAAAGACGACTTTCCACTCCCGCACATTGATGTTCTGGTAGACAACACCGCTCAACACAAAGTATTCTCCTTCATGGATGGATTCTCGGGTTATAACTAGATTAAGATGGCACCTGAAGACATGGAGAAAACTACGTTTGTGACGCAATTGGGCACTTTCTGTTATAAAGTAATGCCATTCGGTTTAAAGAACGTCGGGGCAACGTACCAGCGTGCTATGGTGGTTTTGTTCCATGATATGATTCATCATGAAATAGAAGTATATGTGGATGACATGATAGCCAGATCTCATACTGAAGAAGAACATCTCGACCATTTGTACAAATTGTTTGAGAGGTTGAAGAAATACAAGCTGAGATTGAACCCGAACAAATGTACCTTTGGAGTAAGATCCGGTAAACTCTTGGGATTTATTGTCAGTGGCAGAGGAATCGAGGTTGACCCGGCTAAGGTGAGAGCTATTCAAGAAATGCCAGTTCCTCGTACAGATAAAGAAGTCAGAGGTTTCTTGGGACGTTTGAATTACATTGCCCGGTTTATCTCCCATTTGACCGCTACCTGCAAACCCATCTTCAAGTTACTGAGGAAAAATCAAGAGATGATATGGAATGATGAATGTCAAGAAGCTTTTGACAAAATCAAGAAGTACCTCCAAGAACCTCCAATTCTGATGCCACCAGTTGAAGGAAGACCTCTAATTATGTATTTAACCGTGTTAGAAAAGTCAATGGGGTGTGTGTTGGGGCAACATGACGAGTCTGGTCGAAAAGAGCATGCCATATACTACCTTAGCAAAAAGTTTACCGACTGTGAAACAAGATACTCACTGCTCGAGAGAACTTGCTGTGCTTTGGCCTGGGCTGCTCGCCGACTAAGACAGTATATGTTGAATCATACCACTTTATTGATTTCTAAGATGGACCCTATCAAATACATATTTGAGAAACCTGCCCTTTCCGGAAGAATAGCAAGATGGCAGATGATTTTAACAGAGTATGATATCCAGTATACTACCCAGAAAGCAATCAAAGGAAGCGCGCTAGCTGATCATTTGGCTCATCAAGCAGTGGATGATTATCAATCTATGAATTTTGAGTTCCCAGATGAGGATGTCATGCTTGTTACTGATTTTGAAGAACCTGGACCGGATGAAGGACCCGAACTGGGATCCCGATGGACTATGGTTTTTGACGGATCTTCTAGTGCATTGGGCAATAGTGTTGGTGTTGTAATTATTTCTCCCAGGGGTTGCCATACGCCTTTCACCGCTAGACTATGTTTTGATTGTACTAATAATATGGCTGAGTATGAAGCATGTACTTTGGGACTCAGAGCTGCTATAGACCTAAGAATCAAGTCTTTGAGTGTGTACGGAGACTCAGCCTTAGTAATCAGTCAAATCAAGGGAGAATGGGACACTAAACATCTGAATCTCATCCCTTATCGGGAGCGGGTGTTAACGTTAATCCCATACTTTGAAGAGGTTACATTCGAACATATTCCACGAGAAGAGAATCAATTGGCAGACGCATTGGCTACCATGTCATCTATGTTCAGAGTCAGATGGGACAATGAAGCTCCCAAGATCACCATTGAACGATTAGATGAACCAGCATATTGTTATGAACTTAACGCTGATGAAGTAGAAGAGAAACCTTGGTTCCACGAAGTAAAAAGATATTTAGAAGCTCAGGAATACCCTGAAGGGGCATCCATCAATGACAGAAAATTTCTGAGGAAGTTCTCCGCTAAATTCTTTCTGAGTAATGGAGTATTATACAAACGTAATCATGATTCGACTCTGCTTCGCTGTGTGGATAAAAAGGAAGCAGAAAAGATTATGGAAGATATGCATGACGGTATTTTTGGGACTCATTCTAGTGGACACACAATGGCCAAGAAGATTCTGAGATCAGGGTATTATTGGTCTACCATGGAAGCTGATAGCCACCATCATTCCAGAACTTGTCACAAGTGTCAGATCTATGCGGATAAAGTACATGTGCCTCCTGCCCCATTAAACGTGTTGACAGCTCCTTGGCCCTTTGCAATGTGGGGCATTGATATGATTGGAGAGATTAAACCTACTGCTTCTAACGGACATCGTTTCATTCTTGTTGCTATTGATTACTTTACAAAGTGGGTAGAGGCAGCCTCATTCGCTTCTGTCACCAAGAATGTGGTAGCACAATTCATCAAGAATAATCTCATTTGTCGATACGGCATCCCTGAAAGAGTTATCACTGACAATGGCACTAATTTGAACAACAAGATGATTACTGAACTCTGCACGCAGTTCAAGATAAAACACCATAACTCTTCTCCGTACCTACCAAAGATGAATGGCGCCGTAGAAGCTGCTAATAAGAATATTAAGAAGATTATACAAAAGATGACAGTAACATACAAAGACTGGCATGAGATGTTACCCTTTGCTCTTCATGGTTATCGCACTTCAGTACGCACTTCGACAGGGGCAACTCCCTTCTCTTTAGTCTACGGAATGGAAGCCGTTTTACCAGTGGAAGTTCAGATTCCCTCTCTAAGAATCATGAAAGAGGCAGACTTAAATGAGGATGAATGGATTCAGACTCGACTCGACCAGATAAATTTGATTGATGAAAAGAGACTCGCGGCTGTTTGTCATGGGCAGATATATCAGAAGCGCATGACCCAGACATTTAACAAAAGAGTCAAGAGACAGGTGTATCAAATTGGCGACTTGGTGATCAAGCGTATCATTCTACCACAAGGTGACCCCAGAGGCAAATGGACTCCCACATACGAAGGGCCATATGTAGTTAAGAAGGCATTCTCTGGTGGAGCCATGATGCTTACTACAATGGATGGCGAAGATTTCCCGCATCCCGTGAACGCAGACATAGTTAAAAAATACTACGTATAAAAAAGACCCGCTAGGTCGACGTACCTAGGCAAAAGTAAGGGCATCCCGGCGAACCAAAAGGGTTCGGGCAAAATTAGGGATAAACATATAAAAATGTACACCCGGCAAGTCGAAAACCTGAAAAGGCGGCTTGGGCAAAAAAGGGTATCCTGGTGGACTGAAAACCTGAAAAGGCGGTCCAGGCAAAAATTAGGGATTAAAAGCGTATGACTATGTCCCGTTCTCAGACAGCTTCATCCAAGTCAAAGGGACTGAACAAGTCAATCACTTCTAATCCGACAGTAGGAGATGAGATACTTGAAGACATATTGACAGTGGCAGAATTAAAATCAATAGGACTTTTTCTTCATAGCTTTTCTTTGTTGTCTCGACGATTTCCTCTTACTAGGATTTCTGTCTCCTTGTGCTCAAATTGCCTGTTTATAGGCCCTCTTTCAAAATCAATACAATTTTATTTCCAAAAAGATGCTTTTGTTTTACTTTTTCTGTTTTGTTTGCGTAAACGTCCATTGATTTAATTTGAATTAATATATGCATTTGAATATGATCGATGTTTACCAAAAATGCATGCATAAAATAGAAATAGCGATTACTACAAGACTTCAGGATCGAGGAGAAGGTCTAACCATGCTTTCCAATGAATCCGTTGCTAATTCTATTCCCTAGCAAAGCCAGTTATTCCCCAGAAGAAATTGGCATTACTAGACAAATTGGTCATCTCTTCCACCCCCAGCCAGGCTTCTGTTGAACATTTCTACCATCAGACAGAAATCCAATACCCCGGCTGAGAAAGGGTCATCAATACAAATATCTCCAACCAGGATGTGGGGATTTATTTTCCCCTGGCAAAATTCTCAAACGCATAATTCATTTCATGCATTATTTCATATCACATACATGCATACGATGTTCGCATTTATTTTCAAAAGCATAAAACATCTCATGCATCATGACATGGCATGAAGCTAACTTTCCTTTTCAGGTTAATTATCCTCCTGATATAGTCAAAATAAAAGATCCATTCAGACGGACGTCCTTATCAATTACATTCAAGATTCAAATACAGCTCTCAAATATAATCCATATGAACATCCATTCTGACAGACACTCTGATATCCTCCCAATGGTGGCATCTCTAAAGCCCACCCCAGATATTCATTGCAAATACAACATATACAAATGTTATCAGATATAGCCTAACGTACGGTTCATTCTGATTCAGCTCAACATATGACTCCTTCAGCTCGGATGCGATCTAACGTACGATCCATTCTGACCTCAGCAACTCCAATACGGTCTAACGTACGACCCATTTGGATCTTCAAATCCTCAGATACTGCCTAGCGTACGATACATTCCGGGGTGTAGTCTAGCGTACGACTACTTTCTTCTTCATATACAGCCTAACGTACGGCTCATTCTGCAACTCCAATACTGTCTAACGTACGACCCATTTGGATCTTCAAATCCTCAGATACTGCCTAACGTACGGTACATTCCGGGGTGTAGTCTAGCGTACAACTACTTTCTTCTTCAGATACAGCCTAACGTACAGCTCATTCTGCAACTCCAATACGGTCTAACGTACGACCCATTTGGATCTTCAAATCCTCAGATACTGCCTAGCGTACGGTACATTCCGGGGTGTAGTCTAGCGTACGACTACTTTCTTCTTCAGATACAGCCTAACGTACGGCTCATTCTGCAACTCCAACACGGTCTAACGTACGACCCATTTGGATCTTCAACTCAGATACGATCTAGCGTACGATCCATTCTGATTCTACCTTCGTCAGATACAGCCTAACGTATGGCTCATTCTGCAACTCAGATACGATCTAGCATACAATCCATCCTGATCTTTCATCCCCAGCGAAGTCACCCGCCTAATGGATAACTCATTCTGCTACTCAGATACGATCTAGCATATGGTCCATTCTGATCCTTTATCCCCAGCAGCGTATGATCCATCCTGATCTTTCATCGTCAAACCTCCTGGATGGCATCTTTAAGCCCATCTCCATCAGGAATAACTTCTGATTAACAAGTGCAAATTTTTGGGGCATTCTAGTGTTCAATAATCTTCCACCTCCAGACCACGAATGGCGTACACACCATTCTAACTCTCTCGGTTCAAGAATATTGAACAGGGGCAGCTGTCATACCCCAAAATTTGTCCGCTAATATTACAAGGCATTTTTAAGGCACTCCAACTTATTTTTCAAGGCATTGATCTTAAAAGAACAAGGACCCAACACACAGATGACAAAATTCAGAAAATGGCCTAAACTGCTTTGCTCGCTAGGCGAGCAAGTCCTTCGCCTAGCGAACCCTTCGCTACGCCACTCGCCTAGCGAAGCTTGCGAATACCAGAAAATTCTGGGCTTCATTCTGAGCCCGTTAGGTCATAAAAAGAGCATTATAAATACCACAGCTTCAATCAGAACCGGGGACGGAAAAAGAGAACGGAAACGGAGGAGAAAGGCGAACACTCACAGACGGCAAACCCTGGAGGCTAACCCTGAGAATTCAGAGCAACCCTAAAAGAAACCCTGAAGGAAACTCAGCCGCATCAAGGTTACCTCCGCCCAATTCAACCCGATTTGCCGATTCAAGGTTGCAATTCAATTGCAAACAGGTTTGCATTGCTATTACCGCTTTAGGTTCTTAATTTGCATATGGCATTATGATTGAATTTATAAAAATATCTTAAGTGTTGCATGTGAGTTTAAGTATGTATGAATATCTGGAATGTTTAACCTTATAATCTCTGTAATGGATGCCATAAGGCATAAAATTGGCTGAAATTGTACTGTTATCAAAACCAGAATCCGCAGTCGCTCGCTAGCACATCGCTAAGCGAGCATGTAACGAGTATTCGCTAAGCCTTCGCTAGGCGAGGCAGGAGCGAACGTGACAGTCGCCGACTTTTCTGTTCTGATTTTTGCTCATCTGACATGTTTTATCATAGCCATGCATTGTTTACCTGACCCTATGACTGTTGTGGTTTCTTTTGTGGTGTAATTCTCGATTGCACCCTGATTTGGTATTCTGATATGTTTGCTGAGTTTTGTAAAAGGTTCACATATCCCCGGAAAAGATAGCTTGATAGGTATTCCACTTTATTTGTGGGATACCCTTGTGGAGATTCACCCTAAATTACTTAATTGATTTTAATGTATTAATTTTATTGCGAAGATCCACCCTAAATTACTTAGTTGATTTTAATGTATTAATTTTAATGTGGAGATTCATCCTAATTACCTAATTGATTGTAAAATATGGCCTTTGAATATGTGATCTTGGACCTCTCTTTGTTACCCTATGGTATTACGGTATTACGGTATTACGGTCATGTCCCGCGAATGTGGGGATACACTTAGCAAAGACCCTTCGAATAAATCATCAGGTCCCGATAAATCATAGTCCATCGGATGTTGCCTTCGAATATATGATTTTGTCCCTCGATGACCCTTCGGTGTAGCCTACGGTTAAATGATGATCGTCCCTCCGAATGCTAAAGTATCCTTACGAATGTTGCCTTCAATGACCAATCGATGACCCTACGATGACCCTTTCACATCCAAAGGATAAAACTACTTGCTTCTCAATAGTAAGGACAGTTTTACCCTCCTAAGGATAGGAAATACCCATAAAGACCTTGGGTAGGTATAACTCTTAAGTGCTGAATCACTACTTAAAACATTTTCCATATCTCACACTTTGCAAATACTAGAAGGTCACCACTAGGTATACATTCATACTAGAATCATTGCCAAGTTATATTTTTCTAAACCGTTTTCAAAACTAAATGAGATAAATACTTTGTATACATTCATACCAGAATCATTACAAAGTTAAACTCTCTTTTCAAAACATTTTCTAAGCCGTTCACGAACACTTTTTCAGACAAGAAAAATAACATAAGTGATCCAGCAATTAAGAGCCCATGGATAACCATGGATACAAAGGGTGCTAACACCTTCCCTTTGTATAATGTACCTCCCGAACCCAAAATCTAATTAAGGTCTTTCCTGTTCTTTTCCACCTTTCCTTATTGGATAAAAGAAAAGTCGGTGGCGACTCTTGCTATCCGCGACATTTGCTTTCCAAAGCAAAACACACGAAGTCAGTTCACCGTATGACACCATCTCATCGAGGATTTTTCTAATTTAACAACTCAGTGACAAATCCAGAAGTATACTTCCAAAATTGTGAAGTAGAAATTTGAAACAGTGCCACATTTGCATGTCAGTTAGAATTCCAGAAGTGCATTTTCGGATTTGTCAAGCATAATTTTTAATAAATCAACATATTATATGTTTTTCTTCTGTATAATCAAATACTTTTCTCTCTCAAAACTCTTAAGGAGAAGAAAAAATCATTTCATTGTCAATCAAGTTTTGCACTCCAAAACATCATTCTTGTGTTTTATCACATCAAAATGAGCAAAATAAGTTGGAGTTTAAGGTAAAGTTCATGTATTTCATTCCTCATTGTTTACATTAATCTAATTTCTGAGTTGTAAAATGAACACAATGTCTAGAAATACATTCTTGGGTTCTAGTTGAGGTCATACATAAGTGTATTATTTTGGAATAGTTCAGAGTGCAATTTAGATAGTTTTTTGAATACTTTTTATTATTGTTTGCCTTAGATATGATGCACCCTGATGTTATCCCCAAATTTGTTGTGTCTATGGATGTAAAACCTATTAATGTCAAGGTAGATATTGGCAACCAATTTATAGATGGACAAGAGTTTGACGTTCGTGATCATATACTCTAATGGATCTGCACTGAGGCATCCAAATTGGGGTTTGGCGTTGTAATCGGAAGGCCAGGTAATGGTTCAGATAGAAGACTTGCATTTGTGAAACTAATATGCAAAAGAAGTAACAAGTATATAACGCATCTTCGGAAGTTAAAATGATATGGCATCGGTTCGAGGAAATGTGAGTGTCCTTTTAAGTTGCATGCATATCTTTTGGCAAATAATAAGTGGAGATTTAATGTGATTTGTGTTACACATAATCATGACATGTGTCGTAAGTTAGTCGATCATCCCATTGCATGTTACCTTATGCCCTAAGAGAAGGAGATCGTCAGACATGACATTGAACATGGTGCAGCCTAAAAACATACTTGGAACTTTGAAATGTATCAGGCCCATAAATGTCTCAAATATCAAGAAAGTATACAATGTTTGTCTGAAACAACAAGGCGATAAGAAGGGATAAAACTGAAATGCAAGAATTGTTGAAACTTCTTAATGATAACCATTATGTATCTAAGTATCGAGTGTGTGAGGATGGAGAAACTGTTCGAGATATATTTTGGAGTCATCTTGATTCTATCAAGTTTTTCAACACATTTCCCACTAAAGATGCAAATCAAATTATTAGGGTTTAATGGACTTGACTCTCTAATAATGGCAACCAAATGGAACCTAACTCAAGCCTAATTTCAAGTTAACCCAGGCAAGTGTCTACAAGATAGAAACATCTGACAATACTTGAAGTATGACATCATTGCCTCAATACGCCTGAGTGAATATATTTTAAAAGAATAAGGGCATTCTCATAGAAGTACATATCAAAGTACACACACATTAAAAAAGCTGGTTTTTCTCAAGAATTTTTTTTCAAAAATATCTTGAAGTTGTGCCAATCAATTGACACCTTATCCCAATTGATTGGGAAAGTTCAAAAATGAGCCTTAAGAGATTAGAACAACAAATTAATGATGGGTAACAACTAGATATCTTTTCTTACCAGTTTTAACTCAGTAATCAATTATTTCTTATGCCACCAATCGATTGGTGTATATTGTCAATCGATTGGCAAGTCATAAAATGCCTTAAAAACTATTCATTTTTTATGTCAACCTCTAACCTATAAATAAAGGTCAATTTCCACTCTTTTTCACATCTAGAAACATGATTTCAATTCTTACCTATCAATCTCTATCTAAAAATATATTTTATTTACTTTCTCTTACTAAAAGTTTAGACGTAGTGTTTTTCGAGAAAGTCCTTTTGCGAGTGAGAAAGTTGTAATTCTAGAAGGCTAGTTTTTTAAGTTCACCAAGGAATTTTTTTTACTACCTTGGTTGAACATGTTATCAATTTATGGATTGTTTGTTCGGGTTCGACGCTAAACCCGTAAAAATCTTTGGGTTGGGAATTGTGTGATCAAGTCTTCGTTTAGGTTCTTGGTTAGTCTGTGATAAAACCAAGTTTAGTTTCAAGTCAAACACATGAAAACATCTTGTGTGGGTTCTAGATTATCCTGTTCTAAAATCTCATTGGTTCTTGGTTATCCCGGTATAAAACCAAGTTTAGGTTCATGAGCTCAGCTCGGTGTTGAAAGCTCTACAAGGTTCAAGATCAACATGTGATAAAATCTCTATTTATAAGCTTAAAAACTAACCACTTCAAGGTTCTTGCGGAAAGGAGACTAACCTCTTCGACCAATTGTTTGAAAGGAAGACTCATCGCTTCATTCCTTAGTTTGCTAGTTGGTTTGAAGTTAGGCACATACTTGATTTTTCATTTTTCACTTGAATCTATCTGGTGTTGTGACTAAAGATGCAAATAAAATTATTAAGGTTTGATGGACTTGACTCTCTAATAATGGCAACCAAATGGAACCTAACTCAAGCCTAATCTCAAGTTAACCCAAGCAAGTGTCTACAAGATAGAAACATCTGACAATACTTGAAGTATGATAGCCCTGCCTCAATACGTTTGAGTGAGTATATTGTAAAAGAATAAGGGTATTCTCATAAAAGTACATATCTAAGTAGACACACATTAAAAAATTTAACTGGTTTTTCTCAAGAAAATATTTTCAAAAATGTCTTGAAGTTATGCCAATCGATTGACACCTTATCCCAATTGATTGGGAAAGTTAAAAAATGAGCCTTAAGAGATTAGAACAACAAATTAATGATGGTTAACAACTAGATATCTTTTCTTACCAGTTTTAACTCAGTAATCAATTATTTCTTATGCCACCAATCGATTGGTGCATATTGCCAATCGATTAGCAAGTCATAAAATGCCTTAAAAACTATTCATTTTTGTGTCAACCTCTAACCTATAAATAAAGGTCCTTTTCTACTCTTTTTCACATCTAGAAACATGATTTCATTTCTTATCTATCAATATCTCTTTAAAAAATTATTTTGTTTACTTTCTCTTACTAAAAGTTTAGACATAGTATTTTTCGAGAAAGTCCTTTTGCGAGTGAGAAAGTTGTAATTCTAGAAGGCTAGTTTTTTAAGTTCACCAAGGAATTTTTTGTTATTACCTTGATTGAACATGTTATCAATTTAGGGATTGTTTGTTCGGGTTCGACGCTAAACCCGTAAAAAACTTTGGTTTGGGAATTGTGTGATCAAGTCTTTGTTTAGGTTCTTGGTTAGCCCGTGATAAAACCAAGTTTAGTTTCAAGTTAAGCACGTGATAAAATCTTGTGTGTGTTTGAGATTATCCCGTGCTAAAATCTCATTGGTTATTGGTTATCCCGGTATAAAACCAAGTTTAGGTTCGTGAGCTCAGCTTGGTGTTGAAAGCTCTACAAGTTTCAAGATCAACATGTGATAAAATCTCTGTTTATAAGCTAAAAAACTAACCACTTCAAGGTTCTTATGGAAAGGAGACTAACCTCTTTGACCAATTGTTTGAAAGGAAGACCCATCACTTCATTCCTTAGTTTGCTAGTTGGTTTGAAGTTAGGTACAAACTTCATTTTTCATTGTATAAGGAGGTTGGAAAGTTCAACCTAGTAAAAACTCTTAAGTTTATTGGATACTCTCAAGATCAATTCTTGAGGACATGACCAAGTCATATTTTGACTGAACCTGTATAATTTCTAGAGTCATATCTCTTCCCTTAACTCACTGTTTTCTACACTTTACATTATGCAACTTTACTTTCCGCAGCTTAAACCTTTTTGCTAAAAATATTTTAAACTCTGATTTTGATTCAATTTTTTTTAAACATATAATTCACCCCCTATTGTGTGTGAAGTCACATGTGCAACAAATGTCCCCCTCACGTCTTAGCAGAAGAGAAGATATGAGCCAATTTTAAAAGGATAGAATGTGCCAAAGATTATATTCATCTTGGTTTCAAAGGGGATTATATCTCTCTTGTTCTTATAGACTGGAACTAAAATCATTCTTCTCCACTCATCTAGCATATTTATCAAAAATTAACAAGCCATAAATTATATTTAGGGTGTAGGCTCTAGCATGTTAACTACTTTCTGGTTGCATGATTTGTTAGCCACCCCCTGAAAAGTTTCCTTGAACCATGTTAACCTTAAATAATTTTCATCATTCCCTTCATTTCATGAGATAACTCACCAAAACTCTTCACGTTTTCGCCACGATATTATCGTGAGACCATTTTTTGATTTAATCTCAATACGTAAATCATGTAGCATGTTGACATCTTTCAACATTATGATGCATTCGCCCGTCAAATAAAAAATGTGGAATTTGATCTCCGTTATTCAATTAATGCAATGATGAAAGCATTATTTATTCTACAATCAGTGATGGTTGTTACTTTAGAGTTCGTTTACTTGGGTATTTTTGGAGGGGAGTGGGGATAATATTTTAAATGAAGTTTTATTGATTCGATTTTTTAGGAGGGGGAGGAATTAGAACCCCTCGTATAGCAGTTTTTGTTACTCCCAAATTAATGGTTTGAAGGGGAGGACTAAATTGTCCTCAATTTTAAAATTAAAAATCCTAAATTATATATATTAAATTTTAAAAGTTTAGGTGATATTTGTTGGCAGAAAATATAGGCTTTAGAAAGGATGTGTTAAAAATACCTCATTCAAAAGTTTGACCGATAAAAAAAGCATCACTATATAGACTTGAGAAAACTAATTACCAACAAAAAATACAAAAACAACCATTTATATGTACACCTTCTTTAAGTCACATGTGGTTTGGTAATAATAAATAAATATTTTTTTAAGTCTCTTAAATCACATTTTGTTAGCTACACTGGTCATTTCTATTAAATTTTGTCAAAATCTGTTAAATTGGACAGATGTGACACTTCAACTGGTATTAAATGGTATTAGTTAGACAGACATGGAATTGTTTTAATTGACATGAAATATTTACTTCATTAAACATTAATTTAGAATTTAAAAAAAGAATAGATAAAGAAAGGTTTTCTATATTAAAAGCTTAAACACAAGTCCTAGCTCATCTCATTCTCACTTCTGAAGTTGCATGCTTATTCCTTAAAGCTTTAGTTTCTTTCCCTGATATGCCAAGATGGCCTGTAAATGACTTCATGAGTGTAGCAATATGATCCCTCGCTGATAAGTTGCGTGTTTGTTTCTTAGAGCTTCAGTTTCTTTGCCCGATATGCCAATATGACCTGCAAATGACTTCATGAGCGTAGCGACATGATCCATGCATGACGAATACGCGTTTTCTTTGCCCAAAGGCTTCTTGCCAAAACATGATAGTATGTTGTGCTAGGTGTGACCTTTTGACACTTGTTGTGAACTCAATATTTACTAGTGTCTGGCACAGTCTGCTTGACCAACTTGAAAGCATGGAGAGAAATAGCCTTTTTACAACTTGTCTTGCCCTAGTTTATAGAGTCTTTGAATGAATTTTCCTCAAAATGAAGCTTTGTGAGATAATTATACCATGATGTGGCCTGAGACGAACATGGTTATCCTCATTCAGAAGGTAGTTTAGACTTCAAATCAATGTATATTGATGGAGTTCAACCATAATAATTCTTTACTTTATTTAGTTGTTATCTATGTTAGTACATCTTATCTATACAAACGTCATCTTTGGGTGCTTTTGGCGCATATGCAAGATACTTATATATCTTATTGGATGTTTTTTGGGGGGTTAGGAGCCCATGAGAAATAGGAGGAAAACCCCCAAACAATTTATCATGCAATGACTTTCTGTGCTGGATGAACGCTTATCAATTAACTCACTTGGACACACAAGGGGCTAAATTCACTTGGAACAATGGTAGGTTAGGGGGATCATTTATGGCACTTAGTCCGCACATGGCGTTTTTTTGCAATAATATGTGGATGACACATTGGATGTAGATCCGTTGTGATACATTAGTTAGACATTATTCATATCATCACCCTTTAATCATCAACCAAGACAATAACTTTTCGACAGTTACCTACTCTTTCAAGTTTTTCAAGACTTGGTCTGTTCATAGTGATTACCACAAAGTTATTGAAACCAATTGGATTATGACTTATGTAGGAAATCTGATGCGGAGAATCATGTCTAAAATTAGAAGATTACAAGGAGTGTTACAACAATGAAGTAGGAATAAGTTCGCTAATATGGATCAACAAGTAGCTAGTGCCTTGAAGGAAACACAAGAAATTCAAAATCCCATTAACGACAAAGAGCTTGATGAAGGTCTTCACGAGCAAAATATTCAGGCTCAGACTAATCTGAACACGAGGCTGACTATCTAAAATCAATTTTGGCCAGAGAAGGCTAGACTCAAGAGGTTTGTAGAGGGTGATAAAAACACGATGTATTTTCACAAATTGGACAGGATCAAAGGTATTAATAAGAAAATTGGTTTGATAATGGACGGGGATATAGTTTTTTCTGGAAAACTGCATGATCGAGCAACATATCCTTAGCTATTTTACCTCAATATTTGGCACATAGAATGATTATTGTCAAAGCGATATAATCCATGATTCTATCCCTAAGGTTGTTTCCTTATAGGAGAACGAGGCGCTATGCAAAATCTCGACGCCAACAGAAATTAAGGACATTGTGTTAGACATGAGTGATGATGGGTCGTCAGGTACAGATGGTCCGAGGGCCATTTATACCAAACCTAATAGAACATTATGGGGTAGGATGTTACTCTAGCGGTTCAATTCTTCTTTATTAACGGGAAAAATGAAGACTTGCTTAACACCAACAATATTATCCTCATTCAGAAGGTGAAGGGAGCGAATAATATAAGGGATTTTGGACTTATTGCTTTGGCTAACATCATCTTAAATATTACCAATAATACACCTAATATTGAAAATGAGGAGTGTGTAGTCATAGCATCGTAAGCAATTAATGTGATAGACAAGAAAACCCAGGGAAGCAATGTTATATTTAACATTGATATAAAAAATGTTTGATATGTTGTATTGGAGGTTTATCATTAAGGTGTTGGATGCATTGGGTTTTAACATCAGGTTTCAAGAAAGGATAAGGGAAATCCTACACTCTGTGAGACTTTTGATTTTAATCAATGGTAACTAGATAGGTTTCTTTAAATGCAAAAGATGGATGTGACAAAGGGATCCATTTTCTCTATTACTGTTTTGTATTTCTGAAGATGTCCTCAATCGTGCATTAATAAAAGCGGCTAACCAATGCATTATTAAGCCTTTTCATGCATCGAGGGGAACAGAGCTCCTCACACACGTGTTATATGTTGATGATATCAATATTTTCTATAAAGGAAACAAAATATCTCTATTAGCAATTCTGAAAATATTCAAGGACTATGGAGGCTTATGGATAATTAATTAATTACAATAAGAACAAGTTTTACGGGAAGCCATGTCATTATAATGCAAAGGCAACATCCAAAGATGGTTGGGATTCAATTAGGGGTAAATTCATTTTGAGTATTTGGGGTGTCCGATCTTCAAGGGTAAATCGAGACAGATTCACTTCCATAAACTGGCTCATAAAATTTGGACAAAACTAGTATATTATATAAGTGTTTTGCTATCTATTATGAGGAAAGTTCAACTTATTAAATCAGTCTATTAAAGCATGTTGGTAATACTCGTTGTGTATTTATAGATGGTCGGACAAAGTGCTGGATCAAATGGATAGGTGGTTCATAAATTGCATTTGGAGTGGAGATTTTAGGACTCGGAATATTTGCATAGTATCTTGGTCAGTAGTTTGCAGACTCGTAGCTCAGTGTGGCTTGGGCCTAAAATCGACTAGGAAGATAAATGAGGTCTTAACTCTGAAGCTTAGCTGGGATTTTCTGACCTCTAAGACATAGTGGGTGAATATTTGTAGATCTAGATACTTTGTGAATGGAGAGCCTCGTCGGTATCATATTAAAGATTTTATCTAGCCAGAGATTTATCGTCATTTGATACATCTCATGGAGAATTATTGATGGGTCATAGGAAAAAGGGATAACATTAACTTCTAGAATAACAATTGATTGGTCGATCTGACTAGTGAGATTTTAGAAGTCCCTTGGGGATCGAGGAAGCTTCTTTCGACAAAGGTAGATGACCTTATTGGAGGAAATTGATGGATCATCCCGAATTTGATAGTGAAAAACCACCTTAGAGATATATGAATGCATTAATCAGATACATATTCCTTACCGGGAAATTCCAGACTAGTTAGTTTGGACTCACTTGAGCACTCAGAGGTTAATGACAAAAGACATGCACAAATATATGGGTGAAAATCATGACCCAATCGAATGGTCGAAGTTAATCTGGAAGTTATTCATCCCTCAATCGTCTTCCTTCGTTATGTGGAGGTTGTTTCACAATGAAATCCCATGCAATGACAATCTAATGAAAAGAGGTTGTTGTATAACATCTATGTGTGGACTATGTAATATGGATACCGAAACCTTGACTCATATATTCTTTGATTGTACATTCACCATGACAATTTTGAGAACTTTAGATGATAAATGAAAAATCATAACTTTACCTAAAACTTCAGAGGACACCTTAAGAACCACCCATCTAGAGTGACATCCAAAACTTCAAGACATTGTCTTGTCAGCCCTAACTCATACGATTCATTAAATATGGCTAGCAAGGAATGATACGAGGTTTAATAACGTTAAACCTTGTGCTCGGGTAATTCTCAGAATTTTTTGCGTATATGAAGATTAGTTTGTCTTTGTCTAAAGGTTGGATTTCCCAACGTCGGACATAGCAGGAAGTTCTAGACAACATGCAGATTGAGAAACGGTATCGTAAAGCTCCCAAGACTATCACAGTTGTTTGGAGAAAGCCTAATATTGATTGGTTGAAGTTTAATACATATGGTTTAGTTAGAGGTAACCTGGAAGCGAGAGGGGGAATCACGAGGGACAATAATGGGGAGTTTCGGGGAGCTTTTATCATCAACTTGGGGGTACAAAATATTCTCAAAGCAAAGCTTATTTCAATTATGATAGCTTTAGAGGAGGCGAACATAATAGGTTAGTTTGACATTTGGATCGAAACAGACTTCCAAATTGCACTTCATTGTACTTTGAAAGAACACTTAATTCCTTGGTGTCACATCTCAAAAAATATGATCCTTCGTGATGGTCGTAGAAAAAAAATGATTCAAACTGAGTCACCACCGAACTTTATTTATTCCAATGAAGGAATAGGAAAATATCGATACAACATTTTTAAAAAGAAAATGGTCGTCGCAACCAAATTCAGGACCATGATTCGATTACGCAAGGGGAAGAAGGTATTAACACCCCTCACGTCTGTTGTACTCAACGAGAACCTTTTAGTTAAATCTTGTGATTGAATTTTTGCTTATGTTAACTGTTTTCTCCGAGGGATGAAATACACAAAAAGAGAAAAGAAAAGGGGTCGCAAAAAGGTTTTTATTAGGGTGCTTGACAAGCTTATGAGTCTTGCTCATACGTATCCTCAGGTACAATAAGGATTACAAAACTACGTAGTTCTGAGCAATACAAAGGATATTTTTGGTGTTTTTGTTATAGTGTTTGACGAGACATGAATCTCACTCTTACGTATCTACAAGTGCGATGGAGAACTCAAAGCTACATAGTTCTTGGTAGCAAATGAGTGTTGGTTGGTTGTTTTTAATGAACGAGTGTTTAGGTCATGTTCTAACAGTTAAACATTGGCTTGTTTGCTCACGGATGGGAGGCTTAGAATTTGTTTGTTTTGCGTCAGAAAAGATCTTGTTTGATCGCGTTATATCAGTTTAAACATTTATCTGTATGCTCGCGTATGGGAGGCATTAGGTGCTTGTTTGTATACACGTTAGAAAGGACTAAACGATGTTCGTTTGTGAAAAAGTTTTCAATTGCACAGGGCGAGAAAAAGATAGGTTTGATTGGTTGAAGTTTGTTTTAGTTAACAAGTGCTTAAATTGCATTCTAACTGTTAAACATTGGCTCGCATGCTTGAGGGGGAGACTTAAACGCTAGTTTGTATATGCATTAGAAATGATTTAGACAAATGTTCTCTTATGAAAGGTTTTTGATCGCACAGGGGGCGAGAGAATAAGTTTGACGTGTTGAATGATTTTTAAGAGAATGACAAATGTTTGATGAGAAGGAGACGTGAGCCTCAGGACTAATTATTTGAGGTATTATCGGAATGCTATACTCCAACGATACATTTTTCATTCAATGTATTCATAAACAAATTTAATGGACAATGAACATTCAAAAGATTGTTCAAAGGTTCCACTAGAATACTAGACTCCAACGGTTCCTCTTTTTATCTATATTTAGATGTTGAGTGTTTTAGAAATGAAAGAGTGAATGAAAATCTAACCCAAGATGTGTGCCTCAAGAGCGATCATTCGAGGATTCAGAGAATGCGAGACTCCATGGATCCTTTTATTTCGTGTATGTTAAGAAAACTATTTTAATGTGCATAACAATTTGAACGTTGGGTCAAGCGTTCAAATTGATTATGGAAAGAGTTTGAATCGCGAATAACACTTGACATTAGATCAAGCGTTTGCGTTGTATTCGATTAAATTTAAAAATTATTTGAACATATTTATTTAATTAATATCGATTTATTCTCTACATCCAGCACTGCAAATATACAATTTTATATTTTGGCAACTTCGGATATACAACTTCAAAGTGTTCATTTTCCTTTAAAATATCAGTGAAGGTCATAGAAATTAGAAGCTACAACCTTAATAAAAAAGTCAAGTTTAAGCACTTACATAAAAAAACATAAGAGGATTCATCCACATAGCACATTGTTCCTTTTTTTCAAAGTGCATGCTGCAGATTCGTGTAATGTACCTTGATAACTTTTCATATGATTCAAACATGATACAACCATATAAGTGAAATAGGGGGCATAAACAAAAAAAAAAAACTTATAACATCAAAGGGATTGAGGAAAGCAATTTCAGATGCAAAAGTACAAATGCGACCATTATCCATGTTCGCACCTTCCCTTTAGAATCTGTTAGTAAGAAATTAGACCTATTAAAAAAAAGAAAACCCGTGGGAGACTCATTACTCATAAAAGATGAAATAATCTAACTTTACCCACCTATCCCAAACTACATGTCATACACTAACCATAAAGAGTCCATCCTGCATTATGCACGCTACTCTATAATAGAAATGGCTATTTCAGAGTTATTCATCTATCTTCAAACACGCGCTAAACAAAAAAACCAGAGCTAAACACTAAGAGATTCTGGATTAGCATTACACTGGACCAGTAAAACCAATTTGGCACTACCCTTTTAGTACAATGATAATGAGTTTTTCACTAATAGAAGATAATTATAAACAGATAAAATTCCTATGAAAAAAATGTTTATCCAAACTTTCAACACTGTGGATTTTAATATTCAAAACTTTGCTGATTGTTAAGATAAGTAAAGACATCAATATGCACAATAATTACTCAAAGGTATTACCTAAAGATCCAATACTGATATGAAGCAAAAGTAGGCTATCTCTGAACACTTGAATTTATCTACTGCTTGGGAGAAGGAATATGCATCTGAGGATTTCACAACAACTTCTTCTTCGTGCTTTGTCCGACGGCGGTGGTGGAGGTGAAAACGAATTTATTGTTGTCTCGCGAAAGTTTAAAGCAGAGTGTATAAGTAAGACACAATTGTGTGTTGTGCGATGAAACATATTTTATTGAGAGGTTAGGCCGGTTGTTTGGATGGTGGCTCAAAGGAGTTTATGGTGTGGTGGCGGAACTTAGTTGAAGGAGAATGGAATATGTAGCACGAAGGAAGGTTAACGTTGAAGTGGGAGTGATAAAGTTTGGTTTATGGTGTTTATGGCGGATCAGAGATGTTGATGTGAGGTGGAAAATGATGAAGTGGAAAGAAAAAATAGAACGTGAGATCGATGATGTTTTTAGTGGAGTAGTATCGGTTGTTCGAAGGTTGATTACATGGTGGTGAACGATCATCAGCGGGTGTTTCACGGTGGATGTATGGGTGGTAGTCGGAAGGATGAGGCAAGGTTGAGGAAGGAGGTGGGTGGAAGAGAAGTATGTGGAGGCGGAAAGGATTTCGAAAGGGGAAGAGAAACTTTTTTTCCAATTTGTTTTCTAGGATTTCCTCTTCAGATCAAAATGAAAGATCTCCCCTTTCTTAAAGTTGTGTCTGGTTTTAGATCCTTCAAAACCGTTTTTTTATTTTCCATCCCCTCTATCACGTGTAGCCTCCTCCCGTGTGCTTTTTTTTATCATTTTGTTATTTCTTTTATGTCGATAGGTCCAAAATATAGGTGGACATGGATAACCATTGATAATTCTTGATTAAATGGATCTAATAGTCAGGATAAACACAAAGAAACACACATTGTTAAAGAAGTAAAAATGGCTATCATGCCATTTCTAGATGTTTTATGCAATTAAAATCAATTTAAACAAAATAAAACAAATAAAAATCACACATTTTAAAATAAAAACAATAAAATAAAGCTGAAAACATGAATAATTATATTAATTCTTCAGAATAATTTGACAAAAAAATAAAAATAAAATGATTCGAAATGAATAAAAATTGGGCGCAAAAGTGCCCAGAAAATTAAAATGAATGCATTAAAATGATCAACACAAAATAAACGTTTGGAAAACAGACATGTTTTGATCAAAACTTGAAGCGAAAAATGCCCCGTTGATAAGGCTCAAACTGGTCAAAATGTGATTGAAAATGGAGTCAAAAAAATAAAACAAGCACATCAGGTTAAACTATGCAAACCGTAGATTTATAATACTGACGTCTGCAAGCTCGATTTCAAAGTTTTTCGTCCGCTGATTTTATGTACATTTTAAAATTGATTCCACTAGCCTGTGTGTAGATCAAGATTTATTTTGGTCGATATTTTAAATATTATACGTGATAAAAGACATTTTATACTATGCATATGATAATAGATGTGTGAATAGTCTTGCTAGCCATGGTAATGAGGTTACAAATTTTCATTGGTATGATACTCTTGCTAACCATGGTAATGAGGTTACAAATTTTCATTGGTATTGTAGTGGGGTATTTGTTACCTTATGGCTTATTGACTAAACCAAAAGTGAACATACAATTCGAGTCGCCACCGCACTTTTATTTGTCCAAAGGAAATGCTAAAAAACGAACAAAAGCCAAGTAAGAAGTTTTATCAAATCAAAAACTAATAAAAATGTCTGAGATCTAGGTAATGGGGTTGGTTATGAAATGGGAAGGTTTTAAGCATCCAAAACATCCTTAGTACTCTAAGGGAACCTCTTTTTTCAAATGTGTATTGTAGGTTGGTATTTGTGAAAATATGTGCAAACTGATTGGGGAGATGAGAGAAGAATATATCATATTTACAATTTTGTTGTTTGAATGGATAAACCTATTGCATACGTACCATCACAAAGGTAGGATCAAAACCTCGTAGTTCAGGGTAAAAATCTCAAAGATTGGTGAATTTATTTGTCAAAAGCCTTAAGGTCTTTTGTTATCAAAGGGAGAAAACTCAACCTAAACCAACAATCCACCATGTGAGGAGAGCTTCAACATACTAGTGAGGGGTTAACCCTATAATAAGTATGGAAGACTTATAGTCCAATCACTAAGGATAAGGTGAGGTTTACATCAACCACTATGATAACTCAAACCTATGGCTAATGTTTATGAAAAAAAAGGTTTTAACAAAGGTGGCCATTGGAACCACAAAATCAACTTGAAGTGAGTTGTATTTACAAGTTAGATTTGTTTACAAAATGAGGTCAAAGTTGAATTAATGTTTATTCACAATGAGTATTAATGAAAAGAGTTTGAAAAATCAAAGGCATAAGGCCTAGGTTTCTAATTTGAAACAAAGTCAAAGTTTGCATATAAATGAGTTTGGCTTGGGTTAGAGTGGAGAGAAGAGAAGGGCTAGTCCTAAACATGCAAAGACAAGAGAAGATATAAAACCCTTGGAGTTCCTTTTCTTGAGATCATTAAGATGATTCAAGATGCTCCTTTCTTTAGGACTTAGCAATCACTCAAGCAATCAAATAAATATTTAGATTCAAGCTCCTAGGATCTCCATTTGGCTTGTCTCTCTTAACTTGGCTACTCATGACAATGGTCCTTCTTACTATCTCAAGATGGAATCCCTATCACACAAGAGCAAACATCAAAAAGTTCACAATACAATAAGTGGAATGGACAAAGAACGAGTTTAGATTATGGGTCCTTTGAAGTCAACTTTAAGATTTAGCATTCTAAAGGCATGAAGCCTAGTTGCTCTTCAATAAGTTTAGCATTCTAAAGGCATGAGGCCTAGTTTCTCTTGAACTCCTTTAAGCATAGTTAAGGTCCTAATTCTAAATCTTTTCTCCTTTTTGCATTGGATTCACACAAACAAAGACAAAACAAACACACTTGATCATGTATCAAGTTGAGTTTGATTTGGATCAAAGAAGGTTAAACCTCTCATATATCAAGACCAACCATAAGTCATTAACTCATTGGCCAAAATAAAAAAAGAAGTAATATGAAGATGAAACGAAATGGACAAAGAAATAAAGTGTCAAACTCAAATGGTCTAATGTGAATCAAATCATCATCAACCAATGGTAAACAGAAGAGAAATGAAGATTAGAAGTCAACAAGGCAAATATATTTTTTTGGTATTTTTGGAATTAAAATAAATGCAAAGTTGAAATGGACAAAATATGGTCAAACCTCAAATTCAATTCAAATCAACTTGAACAAGTCCAATTAAATTCTCATAGGTCTAACATGGTCAAACAAGGTTTGACAAATTTTCTCAATAAATTTTGAAAACAGAAACTATTTTAAAACAATTAAAAACAAAGAAAACATAACACAAATGAATTAAAATCTACAATAAATCTCAAATTAATTAAGAAATTGATGAAACTATTTTTCATTGACTTATCATGATCCATATGTGTTAAGAAAATATTTTTGGAATTTTCATATGTCAAAAAGTATTTAAAATGAATTAAAAACTATTAAAAACAAAATAATTCACAAAAAATATTAAATGAAGTCATAAAAATAATTAAAAATCAAAATATGAAACTAGATTTTTCAGGAATTTTTTTGCCATTGTTCTCATATTTTTGTGACTTCAAATAAAATAGTTATGATTTTTTGAAAAAAAAAGAAATTAAAAGAAATTAAAACAAAAATAAGAAAATATCAAAAATCCTGGGCGCTTGGATCTGTTTCATTAATTGATGTGGCACCATCCAAGGGCTCAGAGGCGCGGTCATACCATATGCCTTGGTCAAGCGCGTCACATGAGGATTTAAAATAAGTAAACATAACACACGGCCAAGATTAAAACGTTTCCACAAGATCTGATGGACATGATGCTCCCATGTAGGGATGGTGGTGGAAACCACCATCTTCTCCGGCCAGAGAACAAACTTCGGGCACCATGCGCAGGGTTTTCAACCTTAACCAAAATACACAAGCCAGGTACCAAAATGAAGCTGGGGTGATGTACATCACCCTTGTAACCTTGGATCTTCCTCAATGTTTCTATTTAATGAGAAATTTGAGCTTGAAAATCAAGGTGTACAAACTGAAATGTCTCAAATCATGAAATTAAGACCACCATTGGCCTGCCTCTTGCTCGAGGACTTCAGAAAACAGTTCAAATTAGAGAAATTCACATTGTATAGCAAGATCCAGATCAAAACAGTTGAGTGATATACCTTTGAAGTGCAGCTTTAAACATCACGATCTCTTCAAGCTTTTGATTCCAATTTGATCTTGAGGTAATGAGGATGCAAGGCTAAGGAATTAAGACTTGAAGATCAACTAAGGATGTTGAAATTCAAGCTTGAAATTAAGAAATGAAAAACTGAAATTCCTTTGAGTGAGGTTAGGTTTTGAATCCTGCAGAGTTTCAGATCACCTTGAGGTTCGAATTTGAATGAGCAAGACCCTCTATTTATAGCTGAGCTGAAGGCAAGGTAATGAAATGCTCGTGTGCATGAACTTTGGGTCCTCTATGCATGGGCCTGTACAGGCGCATGTGAGACCCAAAAGTGAATGGAATTGCAAGTTGAGATCATTTGGAGTTGAATTGGACGTGCACAAGGCTTGACATTGGCTTGCATATGAAGTTTCAATGTGAATTGCATAATTGATCATAAACATTAAACCCTTCGAAAATCACACATGGAAGATCCAAACATGGTCATGTGAATAATGGTTGGAAAGCTCTTGACATAAGGAACAAAATATATGTTGGACAAAAAATCTATTTGGAGTTTGGAAAATTATGAAAACTGGCTTTGAAGTTTGAGGTACAAAACATGTCTAGGTTTCCTTTGAAAAATTTCACCAAAAGTGATCAACTTCAATCCCTTATGTTTCAATGATGAAAGCCTCAAACGGAAAAACCTCCAACATCAAAATTGTAGATCTTTTAAATATAATCAATTTGGAATTAAATTTTGCATCATTTTGATTTTTAATGAGAAAGTTATGGGCACTTGAAGTTGGACTTTTTCAAATTCAATGACTTTGGTCCAAAGTGACCTATAATGTTTTGTATTATCACATGTGTTTATTTTTGGATTATGAAATTTTGTACAACATAAAATTTTAATTATAAATCTTAAGATTTCCAATGCAATTGGTCTAACATCAAAATCATAAAAAAATAAGGAAGTTAGATCTTTGGGAAGTTGACCCAAAATTAGGGTTTCAGTCAAAATGACCTATAATGTTTTGAAATGAATGATGACCTTCCAAGTCTCAAATGGATTTTTGATGAACATGAAAGTTGTTCATATGGTTCTTAAGAACATTTTTTCTCTTGGGGCCATCTTAATTTGACAAACACATCAAAAGTTAGGTCTCATGGATCTTCAGTTTAGTCAGATGACTTGACTGGTCAACTTCTCAAGGCCAAACCTCAAATCTTGATGAATGAATGATTGAGGATACTCACATAGGCTCATATATGCATAAAATAATGAATTAAAGAACTTACCTTGATTGAATTTGATTATAGGTTGAGGTTGTTTCATGAGCAAGGCACAGTCAATGCACAATTGAATTAGGGTTTCCTTGGGAAACAATCCTCAAGCCCTTTGGGTTATCTTGATCAAATTGGCAAATTGAGATACTTGGGAGACATATATGATGATTGAGAGCTTTGTGGACCATTGTAATGCTTGCTTTCATCTTCATCTAGCCACTTCATTGAGCTTAGGAGCCTCCTAGGAGCAATGGAGCACATGATCACTTGAGCTTCAAAATAAAAAAGAGGTTACAAACATATTTTTGTGCTTTTGGTTAGTTAAACAAATAAGAAAAACAATAATATACAATTCAAGCATGCTTGGTGGTCTCAAACCAACTCACACAAGTCCCCACCTAAGGGTAAATGAACCAAATATGCTATGATCCTTGAGGCAATGCAATGAGCAGTGATATAATGCTATGATGGATCTTAGGGTCAAAATTAGGGTCTTACAGGTATGATAACTTTTTCAATTTATTACGGAGGTTTATTTCAAGGATATGTTGGATGGAACTAATTACATATTTGTTTAACATTGCTTCCTCTGAATTTGTGTTTCGTAGTCATGCAGGTAAGTAGACCCAGATTCAGATTAAATACTCACTTTTCTTGTTTAGTCTTAGGATTCTTGTCACATCTAGCTCCGAGATATAAACATATTTTATATATATATATATATATATATATATATATATATATATATATATATATATATATAATATATATATATATATATATATATATATATATATATATATATATATATATATATATATATATATATATATTAGCATTTGCATAATTATTATAATGCATAGCAATTAAATTTTTCAAAAAAATTAATGTCAATATTTTTTTTCTTTTATTTAATAGTGGGAGGACTGGAGGGTGAGCATGCGCATCAATTGTGGGGATACAAAATTGAGATAGCCATCAATATGTCTTCTTCGTGGATGTTCAGCCTTTCACACTTCTTCCTCTCATCGTCACTTTCTGGTGAGGTTACCCTTTGACTTCCATTAAAGATTGTTAAGTATATTCTATTGGTAACATGATTACCAGAAACATCTTTTTACATGCATCATTGTTGTTTCATGAAGTCAAACCTTATATTTTAATTTGAATTAAAAATGTTTGATGCTATTCTCATTTACGTAGAGAGAGGCAAGGTCAAGATCAAATCAAATCAAATTGCACATGTAATATCATAATTTTTCTTATAACATCGTAATATTCTTTTTAGTTGGAGGGATATTTAATTATATGAAAAATTATATCAATCGAACCATTAAATTGTATAATGATATATGAAACATCAAACAATTTAAACATTCATAAATACACACCTTAATATAGTAGATATTTAAATATTTTAAACATATTATATGTTAAAATAAAATAATATGATAAAACATTTTATAATTATTATAGATTTTATACACTTAACTAAAACTTTCAATTCAACATGAATTGATTTAGTTTTTATTTAGCAAATAAGTATTAAATATATAGACTCATTTTGAAAACAGCATGCTGAGTGAGTAATTATATCTGGTTGATGCTTAGGGCGTGAAGGTATATATAAGGTCATAGTTGATTGATGGAGATGTGGGACATTTGTGACTTGTTGAGTTTGTAGACTCGAGTAAAGAAATTCCGCTTCACTAAATTTGACATTCTTTGAGATAAATAACCTGCCATCCTTGTTCAAGCACTTGTGGCCTTTGTGTATGAGAGATAGACCAAGATAAACACACTTAGTATTTCTGAAATCCAACTTATATTGATTATAAAATCTTAAATGTGGGTAGCAAGAGCATCCAAACACTTTGAGACTATGTAATCAGGTTGCTTGTGGTGTAAGACAAAGTATGGTGAAGTATAGTTTGAGTGAGCTGATGTAGGCAAACAGTTAATTAGGTACACTTAATTAGGTACACTTCATGGGTGAAGCTATGATCCTACAAGTCTAGAGGTAAGGAAGCATGAGTCAGGAAAGTCAACCTATTTTCATAATTTGTTTATGCTTTCTTTCCACTGTGCCATTCTAATGTAGTGTATGAGGACACGTGAGCCTGTGTATGATGCCTAGTTCGTCGAGGAACTTTGTGAATGGTCTCAATTCTCCACCAAAGTCTGATTGAATAACTTTGATCTTAGAATTGAACTGTATTATGACATGGCTCATGAAAATCTTGAGTGCATTAAGAGCATCACTCTTCTACTTAAGCATGTATACCATGTAGATCCAAGTATAACTTGTATGTGCATCAACGAAAGAGACACAATAAGAGTAACCTCATCTTGATGGTTTTGGGGAAGACCCCCATAAACCTAAGTGAAGTAATTCAAAGGCACTACTATATTTTGTATGTGTTAAAGGTGCATGAAGCCTGTGAGACTTCCATAGACAACAAGCATGGCATGAATTTCCATATTTCTTATTATTCAAGGAAATATTACACATGTCAAATACATGATTGATAACTCTAGGATGAGCATGTCCCAATCCAACATTCCATAAAACATGATTGTTAACAAATGAGGTTGCACTATCTTGTCTAATGCTAACATTAATGTTATTAATAAAAGAATGCAAAGCTTGAAAAGTATTAGAAAGAAGTTTGGGTGAGGTTTCAAACGTGAGATTGTTGAGGCAGTACGATCCACTTTCATCAAGAAAACCTTCAAGCAAGAGCAACTTAGATACATGTGATTTAACAAAGCATTTTTTAACATGAAACTCAAAGTACGCTTTGCCATCTCTTGCAAATTTGAAACATATATCAAAATTCTAGTAAAGTTAGGAACATATAGCAATTTGTTCACAAAAAGATAAGATCTAGGCATACATTTGAACTTAAAACTACTTGAGCCTATAGAAGACATTACTAATCTATGTCCATTACCAACTAAGACTTCACGAGGTGATGCACAATTGTGTATTATTTGTAAGTTTGAAATGCTAAAGGTTATATGATGGGACGCATCTAAGTCTACAAACCATGCTTAAGAATCCAAGCCTTGTAAAACCTGAAGCTTATCTTGGTGAGCTAAGTATGTAATGGCTTAAGTGGAGTTGGAAGTCTGGCCTTGTTATTGTACTTGGACCTGATCAGTTCAAATTGTGGTAGTAGGTTATGCCTGGGTTTTGCTTGGAGTTGGGACAAAGTATTCATCAAATATGTGCCAACACTTAATAACTGAATTCCCATATTTATTACACAGCTGGCGTGTAGGCATATTTCCTGTGGTATATTGTTACCTTTATCCACCATTGCCTCTGAAGCTAAGAGATCTACCCCTATGATGCTTATACAATCCTGAACTACCTGCATTTCTGGATGAAAATTGGTTTGGTTATGCATGTGCTATGTTAGTTGTAGCACTTGCAGTTGTGAGCTCTTGTTTGTACTCCTCCATTTAAGCTTCTTCAACATAAAGTAATGATTCAAACTCATATATATCAGTAGGTTCCACTTTCCCATAGATCATCATGATGAAAGGGTTGTACTCCTTAGGTAACCATTGAAGAATGGAATTCACTTGATCTCTCTAAGAGATAGGATCACCAACAACTAATAATGAATCTACAATTGCTCAAATGCGAAGAACATACTTTGAAATAGATTTGTTACCTTCTTTATTGATGGTTTTCAACTCATCTTGAAATTGGTGAACTCTTGCCTTCATTTATGAGTCAAATTGCTTGTGAACTTTATCCCATAGCTCATATGCATGCTTGCATGAGAGAACTCTTGGAAGAGCCGATTCATAAATAGTAGATAGAAGAAATGTGAACAGTGTTTAATCTTACAACGATTCATGATTCATACTCTTCAAATACAATATTCGAGAGTCTTTCACTATCGATTTTGAACATAGGTGGGATCTGAGGATTTGTCACGATCTTGGGAAGTTTGTGTAACAAAATCACACATTCAACCTGCCGAATCCATATAAGAAAGTTGTTCTCCTGTAGTTTAATGGATATTTTTGGTGCAAATGTGTTGCCCGAGCTTGTGTGCGGCATTGTTGGCGCCATTGTTTGTGAAGATTTGGACACATCTTGTATTTCTTGAAGCACGATGTCTTGATCTGCCATGGAAGCTTCTCTGAAGCTCGTTGGTGGTGATTCTAGATTAATACACATGAATGATGCACAATCAAGAACAAAGTGAATATGAGTTTGCAAGCGGAATTTAGTCCCTTAAGCAATTAATACCATAATAGAAATTAGAATGAACATTGAAGATGATAAAGGTGATGAAATCATTATCACATACTTTGCATGAGATCACATATATATATATATATATATATATATATATATATATATATATATATATATATATATATATATATATATATATATATATATATATATCAGTAGGTTCCACTTTTTCATAGATCATCATGATGAAAGGGTTGTACTTCTTAGGCAACCCTTGAAGAATGGAATCCACTTGATCTCTCTAAGAGATAGGATCACCAACAACTAGTAATGAGTCTACAATTGCTTGAACGCAAAGAACATACTTTGAAATATATTTGTTACCTTCTTATTGATGGTTTTCAACTTATCTCGAAGTTGGTGAACTCTTTCTTGCCTTTATTTGTGAGTTGTGAACTCATGGAAGAACCGATTCAGAAATGGTAGATAGCCGAAATGTAAACAATGCTTAATCTTGAACGATTCATGCCTCATACTTTTCAGATGTAATATTTGAGAGTCTTTCACTATCGATTTTGAACATAGGTGGGTTCTGAGGATTTGCCACGATCTTGGGTAGTTTGTGTAACAAAATCACACATTCAACTTGTTGAATCCATAAAAGAAAGTTGTTCTCATGTAGTTTGATAGAGATTTTTGGTGCGAACGTGTTGCATGAGCTTGTTTATGCCATTGTTGGCGTCATTGATTGTGAATATTTGAACACATCTTGTATTTGTTGAAGCATGATTTCTTGATCTGCCATGGAAGCTTCTCTAGAGTTTGTTGGTGATGATTCCAAATTAACACACATGAATGATGCACGATGAAGAACAAAGCCAATATGAGTTTGCAAGAGGAATTTAGTCCCTTAGGTGATTGATACCATAATAGAAATAAGAATGAACATTAAAGATGATAAAGATGATGAAATCATTATCACATACTTTGTATGAGATCAAGTGTGTATTGTTCATTGAAAGTTACAATGTATGAATATATATATATATATATATATATATATATATATAAAAAGTTAGGCTTAAATGCACTTTTGATCCCCTAGTTTGGGCATTTTAAACAACCGATCCCCCTAGCCGAAATGTAAACAATGCTTAATCTTGAACGATTCATGCCTCATACTTTTCAAATGTAATATTTGAGAGTCTTTCACTATCGATTTTGAACATAGGTGGGTTCTGAGGATTTGCCACGATCTTGGGTAGTTTGTGTAACAAAATCACACATTCAACTTGTTGAATCCATAAAAGAAAGTTATTCTCATGTAGTTTGATAGAGATTTTTGGTGCGAACGTGTTGCATGAGCTTGTTTATGCCATTGTAGGCGTCATTGATTGTGAATATTTGAACACATCTTGTATTTGTTGAAGCATGATTTCTTGATCTGCCATGGAAGCTTCTCTAGAGTTTGTTGGTGATGATTCCAAATTAACACACATGAATGATGCACGATGAAGAACAAAGCCAATATGAGTTTGCAAGAGGAATTTAGTCCCTTAGGTGATTGATACCATAATAGAAATAAGAATGAACATTAAAGATGATAAAGATGATGAAATCATTATCACATACTTTGTATGAGATCAAGTGTGTATTGTTCATTGAAAGTTACAATGTATGAATATATATATATATATATATATATATATATATATATATATATATATATATATATATATATATATATAAAGTTAGGCTTAAATGCACTTTTGATCCCCTAGTTTGGGCATTTTAAACAACCGATCCCCCTATTACAAAAGCAACGATTTTGGTCCCTTAATTTTGATGGTCTTTGAATTTTTGTGGTCCCCATTTAGGGGCTAAAGCCCATTTCATTGCAAATATATTTAGTTTTCAAAGGCGCAATTCTATCCCAACCCACTTATGCAATACCTTTTCATTGTTGAAGCTGTAAAAACACTTCTATAATTCTAAGAAAAAACGATGTGGAACAACCCTTCTATAATTACAAGGTCCTTCTATGCTATACTCCTGACTACGTTATATTCATTCCATTTTTTCGGCATATTTCCACAGGAATAGTGTTTTATAACACAACTTTTAACCTTAATCTTAAATTCCATGTTTATGTTCAACAACTAGGAATCAGGCTTGCAAAATCAATCGGCTAGAATGCTAGTCCATTATAAAACAAACAAAGCTTAGAAACAAACATACATATTCATCGCAAAGAAATAATCATATAACTTAACATTAACCTTTAACAGCAATAGATTAAATCAAGCTCTAGAAATAAACTATTGAAATTGTTTAAAATACAGGCTTGTCAAAATAAAATAAGTTGGTAGGGTGTCATCTGCTGCTTCCAGATCAGCAATAATAGTCCCAATCTTTACAGCAAGTGGGTAGCCAATATTTTTATAATATTCAACAACATGGTTGTTACCACCACTTCCATCCCAATTTTTCCTCCCACAAAGTATCACTCCATCAGTCAGATTTAACCAAAGATTGTCTGTCTTGTCACACTGGGAACATTTCCACCTAGATGGAGGAATAACAACACTATTGTCAATTTGTTGTAAGTTCATTGCATAAACACTTTTGAGTTTTTGATCAGCAGTCCAAGATTGTCAATTGGTTAGCATATAAGGACCTTGTAATTATAGAAGGGTTGTCCCACGTTGTTTTTCTTAGAATTATAGAAGAGTTTATAAAGCTTAAACAATGAAAAGGTATTTCATAAGTGGGTTAGGATAAAATTGGGCCTTTGAAAACTAAATATGTTTGCAATGAAATGGGCTTTAGGCCCTGAATGATTTTCCAAAATTTTAATTAACTAAATAATAATTTAAATTATTAATTCTTTAAAAAAGTATTAAAAATATTAAATTAGTTAAAATAATATTAAATATTAAAATATCTTAGACATCAATGACATATAATTAAAAATATTATTTTTATCCTAATCATCAATGTCATGTATGCAAAAGTGAGAGATGACCACAAAAATCCAAAGACCATCAAAATTAAGGGATCAGAATCGTTGGTTTTGTAATAGGGGATCAATTGTTTAAAACGCACAAACTAGGGGATCAAAAGTGCATTTAAGCCAAAAAATTATTCATTTTAACTTTGTTTTTTGAAAAAGCATCTTTAAATAAGACATTCATTTTTGAAAAATCATGTCTTTTTTCTTCACTTGATTTTGTAAAGAAAACATGTGAATTTCATCAACAATTTTTGCAAAAAAAGATTCTTCATTTTTTAGATGAGATTCTTGTATAAAAGCACGTCTAAAAAGACGGGTGTTTTTCTAAAAAAGTGATGTTAAGTTTTTGTATAAAATTCTACATTTAGCTCAAGCCCTTATTTTACGAATTAGAAAAGGCATTATAGCGCCGATAAGCAGAAGTCAAGGGTGTCATCCTCCTCATTACTTCATTTTTCTCATTCAAAAAGTCCTCTCTCTCTCTCTATCTATCTATCTATCTATCTATCTATCTATCTATCTATATATATATATATATATATATATATATATATATATATATATATATATATATATATATATATATATATATATATATATATGTTTCTAAGTAAATACAACAACAATCTTTGCTAAAAGTCTCTCTCCAAATGTATCATTTTAACTACTCCATTTGTCTCATAAAAATGTCTCGTTTCCATTTTTTAATGTCTCAAAATAACTTTCTCTTTAAGATACCAATGTAACATTTACTATTTTTTTTTTCCAATACTATCCTTATTTATATTTACACTCCAAGTAAGTCATGTTTATCTCTTTAACTTGTTGCCACATTCTCTCTCTTCTATACATATTCAATTACAACATGAATTTTTTATATTATTTATTTCATGGATATATATTCAATTACAACAAATAAATTAAGCTATAGAAAATTATTTTAAAAATGAAAGTTTGTAAAATAAATATTCTACAATTCAATTGAAAATTTTATTTTTTGAAAATTTGTAAAATAATTTATTTATTTAAAAATAAAATTTAACCTAAATAATGTAGAATTTCTTGAACTAACATGTGATCACACTTAATTTGCTTAGGGAGTTGACCATCTTTTTCTAACATTACTTTCTCCATATGTGGAATCTTGTACTTGTGTGAACCTTTAACTTTCATAATTTCCGTCATGCACGACTTTAGTGTCAAAAATATATGACTAGATTTCACTGATGAAAAGTTCTCAAATGATTTCACAACTACGTTAATAAGTTCATCAACATTTCTAGGAGCCTCTTTATGTTGTAAGGATTGAAGAGTGTTAAAAAACCCAAGATCTAAAACATTTAAATCTGGTGAATTCGGAGGTTGACTCATCAAACGAATATCAAATCCATCTTTTGTGGTCACTTGACGAAATTCATCATCATCATCTATGACGTGCACTCTTGCATTATTTTGTTGAATAAAAATTGGATTTCCAATATTCTCTCTTGGCCATTTTCTCTAATGACGGGTAAAATTTTATCAATCAAATATGATCTTATAATATCTCTTTTTACTGAAATAATTGGTTTTGTCTCTAATGTGCAAACTTCTCCGTTAATACTTGTCCTTTTAGCGGGCTCTTTCGTAATAAAAGGAAATATACCAATTTTTTCAGAAAAAATCTCATTTTTGCGCGCATCAAATCTCGGACGAGCTAAGGCAACTAGAAACATAATTTTGGTAATAAAGTTTTTGATCTTACATGTGCGAATTGGATCTTCTTCATTTGGTAACAAGTAGTAATTGTCAGACTTTTTTGTCATGTAGAACCACTTTTCGTCAATATGAATAATATTATACATTCCTTTAAAAGTTGGATCGTGTGGTATGCTAGCACTATTATCAAGCATTGTTATGCAAAATTGCAAGTGGTGTCTCTTATTTTATTCCTTTAGAAAAGGCTTTATAGCATTTGAGTGCCTTCGAATATTTCCCGCTTTTAGATGCCTAGACAATGTGATTTTATCTACTTCCATGGCAAAACTCCAAGTACAGAGACTTGTCCGTTGATTTAATGGAATATCACGTAATTTAGCAAGATCAATTTGTATTCTTTTACGACCACATCTTCCCATCCTTTTGTGAGATATAATATCATTATGCATGCCATTTTCTTTAATCCTTTTCCAAAATCTCCTCACGGTCTTAGTGGAAACAAAACATTGTGATACGACTTCTTTTATCACTTCTTTTTCTAATTTACCATTCACACTTTTTTGAATTAGTAAATCATATAAAACTCTTCGTTCATTCATGTTCATATTTTTCTTTGATGAACGTAATGACATTAGATGCAGATTGAAATCTACATCGTCAATGATATTTTCTCCTATTCAAAATAATATGCATACATAAAATAGAATCATAAAAAATATTCTAATTAAAATAAATGTCAAAATTATTAAAAATATACCATGAATTTTATAAATTAAACAAAGTATAAATAAATATAAGTGGTGACAAAAAATCACAGAAAAAAAAAAGAAGCTAATAACCATAACTTTATAGAATCATATGAATATGAAAATATTGACTTAGAGCTAGTATACATTATTTTCTACTTGGTTAAATATAAAATAATCATACTAAGTTAACATGTATAAATAATGTTTACATTACATTGCATTAATATTACTTTGCATTAACATGTATATGTAGCTATCACAACACATAAGTTACACTTAGCAATACACAAGTACAGTAAATATGAAAATAAAATAACTCATGTGATAACTCTAAAGTAAATATGAAAAATAAAACAACTCATGAATTACTCTATATTAAAAATAACTCTAATATACATAAGTACAGTAAAAATATATATTAAAAATAACTCTAAGTACTACACAAATACAGTAAAAATATATATTAAAATGAACTCTAATATAAACAATTAAAATAAATCTAAAATATATATTAAAAATAAAATAAAATCAAGTCTAAAATAAAAATCATCTCACAAGATAAAAATGCTTTAAAATATTATTGTACCATTATTTAAGTTTGATTGTGATTGCTCTTGTGATCTTTCCACTTGCTCATCATCTTCCCCAACTTCTTCCACTTGCACATCATCTTCAACAACTCCTTCTATTTATTGATCATCTTCGATGAGCGGTTCAGTGTTTAAATCAATTAAAAAATCATTTGATGCATCATTTGAATTGATATTTAGATATGGTATTTGAACTCGTGCAAATTCAACATTTGAAATATCAATATTAACATCAGGTATCCCTAAATTAAACTCCATTTCTAATAATGAAAAATATTGTCTTAGTGATGCTCTATATATATACAAAAGTTATGGTGGGAAAAATTGGTCATTTAAAAAACTAAAATACTGTCATGCTGAGAAATTTCAATACTGTAGCGGGAGAATTTGGAAAAAGAAATTGGTCATGGTGAAAAAAATTGGTCATTTGTAAAATGGAAATACTGTAGCGGCATAGGACTTTTACTCCATATACTCATTGATTGGTTGGATTACTTAGATAGAAGAAAAGCTCTTCATATTCTCATATTGTCTCAAACGTGTAATTATGGTCTTAGTAGATGCTTTTTAGTGGCACAATGGTAATTAATGAGAATATAAAAAAACTTATAAGAATATTTTAGTACAAACAAATAGTTTTACATTTAAAATCAGTTTATCTAATAATTTTTTTTAAAAATCGCGCATAGTCCAAATCAAATATTTTTTATGAGACAAAGAGAGTAGTTTAATATGCTATTTATAAGGTTGGTAGCAACAATATCACTTAGCGACATCTTTAACTTGCCTATCGAGCTTGTCTTTCTCCCCATAAGTTGTTTGTCTGTTCATCCAAGTAGATTGTTGCCACCATAACTTGTTAGACGAGTCCATGTTTTTGCCTAGTGAGATTGTCTTCGTTCCTCTTAAAGTTACTTAGCCTGCAAGGATTCTTAAACTGCCTTGCTTTGCTATGCCAGATTGTCATCCTCGACTAGAAAGAATAACTTTGCTTCATGATTAGTCACCATTTTACTATGTTTTATTCTTAAGTTTGCATTGAATTTATTAATCTTTTAGTGTTTTTGAATAATAAATTTAGTAAGTTTTACAAGTTTATCAACAAAAGAGGTTTATAGTAATTCAAGTATATTTTATTAATAATATGATGTTTTGGGAAAGGTTTAAAGTATTTTTTTAGGTTGGAGGAAGTCAAAGAAATGACTAAAAAAGGAACGCAACATATTTTTAGAAGTATCCATAAATTCTATTTTTCAACACATTTTACATCATGATGTATGTGTGGTATCTTGATTATATCTAGAGCGTCGTAACTCTGATTAACAAGAGACTAACAAAAAATGAAAGATAACATTAAGGGCCACAACTCTTAAGAAGACACCAAAAGCTAATTTGGTATTTTTCTCCTATGGTCATACACATTTCAATACGTGTCTAGAAAAGAAGCCAACTTCCATATGCGTTTCCAAACGCGTTTTGCAGCATCCAGACGCCCTAATACGCATTTTACAACACCCAAAATTCCCAAATCCATATTTAAATGAAGGAAGCCTATTTTTCTTGAGTGTTCTTGAATTTTGATGGCAAAATATCATCTTGGAGTAAGGCAAACACAATACGAACAACGGGAATCACCATTTTAACAAATTCCTCCATTGAAACTTCCTTCTTTGTGATCATTGTTTAACGTTTATAACTTTTATAATGCTTTTATTCAAGTTATGATTAGCTAAACCCGTAGGGTTATGGATGAGTCATTGTTTTTGATAAGGTTTGTAATTCTGAAGTAATCTTTGTTATGACTATACATTTTATTCAGGTATGATTTAATTTTATTCATTCTTAATTCTTTTAACTTTCTGGTCAACTGTAAATTGTTTTATGTTTACCTGTTAGAAAGAAATTTCAATAGGGAATGCTTGATACAAATATTCTTGATTAGTTATCACCTAGGCCTATGAATATCAACTGAAAACTGAATCATTCTTAATAACTAAATGCGTGAATTTATATATGTTTGACTAATACCTATAAGAATCAATTTAATATTCAAAGGTCTATTCGCTAAGGAATTAGGAATAGACAACCTAGAGAACCAATAATCATTAGGAATAAAACTTAGTTGTTACAAAGTCAATTTAGAATAACAAAAGGATTCAAGATCAAACTCTCATCCCTGTCATGACTGTCTCATATTATTTTCTACTATATTAAATTTGTCTTAATTTTACCTTTTGCAAACAAACCAATTTCAAACCTCCAAATACATTTTTGCTCAACTGAGTTCAAGCCAAACTTTATAATATAACGCAATCATCGAGATCAATATTCTAGGATTTCCCAATATTACTACATTTGCATATTAGTACACTTGCTAATTTACCAATCACTTTACTCAAAAATAACTTGGCTTTGAAGAAAGGCTTGAATGCTTTTTGTCCCACCTGTCGCAACCTGAAAAATACAGTGTGTGAAAAAACAACCGGCGAAATAAAATGACAGAAGAGTCGCCACCGTGCGTTATTTATCCCAAGGGAGGGAAAGGAAACGCTCGAAGTAAACCTGAAAAAGGAAAGGACAAGACGGGGTCTCGCAACCAAATCTTGGGTTCGGGAGTCGGTTATGCGAAGGGAAGGTATTAGCACCCCTACGCATCCGTAGTACTCTACGGGATCCACTTTTGTGGTTTTTGTCTAAAGGGTGTGGGTTTGCCTAATGTACTATTTACTAAAAGGTTAAGAGAAATGACTCGCGCGGATGTCGCATCCACTGCATACGTATCTCATCTGAATATGAGAATCAGAGTCTTCGTAGCTCGGCTGACCTATGGGTTGGGGGGATGTATGCTCGCTAAGACATCGCGTCTTATGCCTACGTATCTCATCTGGAATGAGAATCAGAGCAAGCCGTAGTTCGGCTAACTACGGGGTTATGGATTGAGTTTTGGACGAACGACGTCACTACGCAATCTACCGGATGCTCGACCTTTGGAGACTTACTCGCCTGTAGTAGAAGGAGTAAACATGTTGCTTTGGGTTTTAGGGTTTGGGATGCTCGAGGGCAAACAGGCAGTCCTTGACGAAGGAACCGCGCTACATGCAGGGATATGAATACAAAACACAAAACATGTATCTCAAAGTAAAATGCCACCAAGGGGCTCAAACATTGCCTCCTATCGAGGTCTTCCAGCTAAGAAAGCGATAAAGTATGAGAAAGGGAAAAAATTACCACACGGATAAAGATCCGAAGCTATAGCAGTTAAAGGGGCAAGAAACCCTGAAATGTCTCCAGCTGGACCGTCAAAGGAAATCAGTCAACACGAATAATCAGAATAAAACTCCAGGGGGTATCCCACAAATAAAGTGGGAAACCACGCGAGTGTCTCTGCGAAAGCCATGTGAGCCCTTACAAAACTCGACAAAGGGTTAAAGCAGCAGGATGAAATCAAGAGAAAACAATGCCATGGAAACACAAGACAGGTTAGAATAAACAAAATAGGGTAACCCAGAGTTGCCCCTAAATCAAAATGTAACCAAATGAATAATTCCATCAAAATTCACAAAAGGCTCATAAAAAAGGTATCAAATTCACCCATAATACCTCATACATTTAGAGCATTCAAATAAAAGGCATAAAGATGATGGATATAGGGCAAACCTGATTGGAGAGCTTGATTGAAATTGAGTTGCACCCGTGAGGTTTACAAGTTGAGTTCCCTTCAGGGTTTGGAGGCTGCTCCGAGTTCTCTGTCAGGTCTTCTCTCACTATCTTTTTCCTCAGGGTTTTGTTCCAAGGAAACCTCAGAGTATTTTGCTTCTCTCCCTTTTTCTCAAGTGAATCTCCCAGTGTAACTCCAAGTGTCTTTTCCTCTACTAAAACTTCAGTATTTATAGACTGATTTCGTGGGTAATGGGCTCAAATGGGGGAGACCCAAGTCCAAAATAATTTGTTATATTTTATTTATTTATTTTATTTATTTAATTAATTAATTAATTAATTATTTTTTTTTCATTTTTATTTTATTATTTTTTTTTTCGTTCTTTTTTTATATATTTTTTTTTTAAAGGAAAAATGAAGGGTAAATTTTGGGGTATTACAGCTGCCCCTATTCAATCAACTGGAGACCCGGAAAGAAGATGACAACTGCTTTCGTGCTTTCGAGGTATCAAGGGATTGAATACAATAAAAGCCCAAAAATTTGCACTGAAGTGAAGTGAAGTAACAATGTCTGTCATAATCGGCAAAGAGGTGGTCTTGAAAGAAGAATCCGTCTGGTACGGTGAAAGTCAGTCTGAATACCGAAAAAGAATGTTAACTTGGATACCAAAATAAATGGTAACACAGAAATAACCATGGCCTGAATGCCGCTCATCAGTCTGAATACTGGAAATGACTTCGATCTGAACATCGGAAACTTGGCCTGAATGCCACAAGTCGCATCGACCTGAACGTCGGAAACTTCTTCGATCTGAACATCGGAAAATCGACCTGAATGCCACAAGTCGCATCGACCTGAACGTCGGAAACTTCTTCGATCTGAACATCGGAAAATCGGCCTGAATGCCACAAGTCGCATCGACCTGAACGTCGGAAACTTCTTCGATCTGAACATCGGAAAGACTTGGCCTGAATGCCACTTCGATCTGAATATCGGGAAAACTGGCCTGAATGCCACTTCGATCTGAATATCAGAACACTAGCCTGAATGCCACTTCGATCTAAATATCGGAACACTGGCCTGAATGCCACAAGTCGCATCGACCTGACCGTCGGAAACTTCTTCGATCTGAACATCGGAACACTGGCCTGAATGCCACTTCGATCTGAATATCGGAACACTAGCCTGAATGCCACTTCGATCTGAATATCGGAACACTGGCCTGAATGCCACAAGTCGCATCGACCTGACCGTCGGAAACTTCTTCGATCTGAACATCGGAACACTGGCCTGAATGCCACTTCGATCTGAATATCGGAACACTGGCCTGAATGCCACAAGTCGCATCGACCTGAACGTCGGAAACTTCTTCGATCTGAACATCGGAAAGACTTGGCCTGAATGCCACTTCGATCTGAATATCGGGAAAACTGGCCTGAATGCCACTTCGATCTGAATATTGAAACACTAGCCTGAATGCCACTTCGATCTGAATATCGGAACACTGGCCTGAATGCCACAAGTCGCATCGACCTGACCGTCGGAAACTTCTTCGATCTGAACATCGGAAAGACTTGGCCTGAATGCCATTTCGATCTGAATATCGGGAAAACTGGCCTGAATGCCACTTCGGTCTGGATACCGGAAAAATGGCCTGAATGCCACTTCGGTCTGGATACCGGAAAACTGGCCTGAATGCCACTTCGGTCTGGATACCGGAAAACTGGCCTGAATGCCACAAGTTGCATCGACCTGAACGTCAGAAACTTCTTCGATCTGAACATCGGAAAACTTCATGTCTGTCAGCATTGGCAGAAATAGGGAATGATAATAGAGGCGGCGCGTGGGCCAATGACACTTGCTGGGGATAACAAAGGTAAGTCATGAACAATCTTCAGTTTGAGTACTGGAAACAACTTCTAGCTTATCACTTGGGATACTGAGAATGTTTTATGCTTACATGCGTATGTTTGAATTTTTCAATGGCGTAATGCTCCATGAAAATGGAAATGCTACGCGATTTGGAAGGATGCAATGCAATATGATTCTACATGCAGGGATGCGAAATGCTGGGTAGAATGCCAAGCCGAGGCAATGGGATCTACTGGGGAAATGATCACCATCTTCTGGACCCTGGCAAGGCTGTTGGAGATGCACAGCGCAAAGAACTCTGTGGGGAGATGACTAGCCATGCGGTGTTCTGGCCATACCGAGACTCTGATCGGGGAAAGAATGGCATTGGAAGCCTGCTGCTGAGGAAAGCTACAATGGTTCTGGCAACCACGATTTGCGAGAGATGACTCAGCAGGGGGAGCAAACACTGATACGGTACCGAGGTTCTGCTTCAAGGAAAGAAACCATGGATCTGGCATTGGGATTATCGATCTGACATCGAACTCTAAGGAGCAGCCACTTCTGCTGAGAAGATACAGCCTGGCACTGTCAACTCCGCTGGGGATATATAGTCTGGCACTGTCAACTTTACTGGGGAGTGTATGTCCTGAAACAAACGCTTGGGGAAGTACAGTGGTGAGAACCTGCTGGGGATTGAAGAATCCAACACTCTGATCAGCTCTGCAGGGATAAGACACCGAATTTGTCTGTTGGTGACTTCACTGAGGAAGATATTCACGATCATCTGCAGGGAATTTTAAGGAAATGCCCCGAGGGTATCTGTTCTGAATAGACGATCCAAAGCACTTAAAATTTACAGCAATTTTAAATGTTTATTAAGCATGTACCTGTAAAGCCCTTATGTGTCATGATGCAATGTTTATCAAAAATTCGGACGTCATTTTTGCAAACAAAACAGTAAAATGAAAATGAAAACAGAGATATACTGAATAACATGATTTTATTGATTGAATGGCCTCTGAATAGGCATTTACATTAAGAAGCAATCCCTGGAAAGAGGTAATCGCACAATAGATAAAAACAGAAATTAATCTAATGGCAATGTGAAATGTATTTCTATTGGGTTCCAATTCTGCTATGACTTGCCCGTCTTCAAGATCCTCCAGATGATCAGCTTTCTAAAAGAGTGATTGGACTGTTTCCTATCCTTCAAAAATTTCCACTCATTGGCACGAGATGAGATTCAGAACTACTCAGAACGCAGTCATTCGCTTAATCCCTAACTTTTGCCTGGGTCGCCCTTTTCGGGTTTTCAATCCACTGGGATATCCATTTTTGCCTAAGTTGCTTTTTCAGGTTTTCAACTTACCGGGTGTACAATCTTTTTTTTTTATTTTTGTCCCTAATTTTTGCCTGAACCCTTTCACTTTCTTGGTTCGCCGGGACGCCCATTTTTGCCTGGACTACTCTTTTTTACTGTCCAGCGGGTTTATTTTATGCGAAGTATTTTTTAACTGCGTCTGAGTTCACAGGGGAAGTGAAGTTTTCACCATCCATAGTTGCAAGCATTAAAGCCCCACCATCAAAAACCTTGGTGACAATATACGGTCCATCATAGTTAGGAGTCCACTTGCCCCTGTGATCTGTCTGAGGAGGAAGGATCCTTTTCAACACTAAATCTCCGACTTGGAAACAACGAGGACGCACCTTATGATCAAAAGCTCTCTTCATCCGACTCTGATACAACTGCCCATGACAAATGGCTGCCATTCGCTTCTCTTCGATAAGACTCAACTCATTGAACCTTGTCTGAATCCATTCAGCTTCATCTAACTTGACATCCAACAGGACTCTTAGAGAAGGAATCTCCACTTCAACAGGTAGGACTGCTTCCATACCATACACCAGGGAGTAAGGGGTTATCCCGGTCGATGTACGTACTGAAGTACGGTACCCATGCAAGGCGAAGGGTAGCATCTCATGCCAATCTCTGTACGTGACGACCATCTTCTGCACAATCTTCTTTATGTTCTTATTTGCCGCCTCAACAGCGCCGTTCATCTTAGGGCGGTAAGGGGAAGAATTGTGATGCTGAATGTTGAAGTTCTGACACAACTCCTTCATCATTTTGTTGTTGAGATTAGAACCATTATCAGTAATGATTCTTTCGGGAATCCCATAGCGACAAATGATTTCTTTCTTGATGAAACGGGCAACCACATGTCTGGTGACATTCGCGAACGACGCTGCTTCGACCCATTTGGTGAAATAGTCGATGGCAACAAGGATGAAGCGATGCCCATTGGAAGCAGTCGGCTCAATCTTTCCAATCATGTCAATACCCCACATAGCAAACGGCCACGGCGAAGCCATCACATTCAGAGGATTCGGCGGTACATGCACCTTATCAGCATAAATCTGGCATTTATGACACTTCCGAGCATACTTGAAACAATCTGATTCCATGGTCATCCAATAATAACCCGCTCTTAACAATTTCTTAGCCATTGCATGTCCACCGGCATGAGTACCGAAGGAACCTTCATGAACTTCCTGCATTAACATGTCCGCCTCGTGTCTGTCCACGCATCTGAGCAAAACCATGTCGAAGTTCCTCTTATATAGCACATCGTCTTTGTTCAAGAAGAAACTGCCTGCCAATCTTCTCAAAGTCTTTCTGTCATTGTTGGATGCCCCTGCAGGGTACTCTTGATTCTTCAGAAAGCACTTGATATCGTGATACCAGGGCTTGTCATCGACTACCAGTTCAGCAGCAAACACATACGCGGCCCTGTCAAGGCGCATCACATCGATCCTGGGAGCATGGTTCCAACGAATTACCTTGATCATGGAGGATAGAGTAGCAAGTCCGTCTGCCATCTGGTTCTCATCACGAGGTATATGATACAATTTTACCGTTATGAAGAAAGTCAAAAGTCTTCTCGTGTAATCTCTGTAGGGGACCAGAGTGGGTTGGAGAGTATTCCAATCACCATTTACTTGATTAATCACCAGAGCTGAATCTCCGAAGATGTCCAGAGTCTTGATTCTTAGATCAATGGCTTGCTCAATACCCAAGATACAGGCCTCGTACTCAGCTTCATTATTGGTGCACTCAAAAGTTAAACGAGCGGTGAAAGGTATGTGGGCACCTTTCGGAGTAGTAATAACAGCGCCAATTCCACTTCCTCTAGCATTGACAGCCCCATCAAACAACAAAGTCCACTTTTCGTTTGGATCAGGTCCCTCCTCAACAACTGGCTCTTCATAGTCTTTTATCTTGAGGAACATGATGTCTTCATCAGGGAATTCAAACTTCATCGGTTCATAATCATCAATCGGTTGCTCGGCAAGGTAGTCTGACAGAATACTCCCTTTGATGGCCTTCTGTGACGTATACTGGATATCATACTCTGTTAAAATCATCTGGCAACGGGCAACACGTCCGGTGAGAGCCGGCTTCTCGAATATGTATTTCACTGGATCCATCTTAGAAATCAACAAGGTAGTATGGTTCAACATATACTGCCTCAGTCGGCGAGCAGCCCAGCCCAAAGCACAACAAGTTTTCTCAAGCTGTGAATATTTGATTTCACAGTCGGTAAACTTTTTGCTAAGGTAGTATATGGCATGCTCTTTTCGACCAGACTCGTCATGCTGTCCCAATACACACCCCATCGAGTTCTCGGTCACTGATAGGTACAGTATCAAAGGTCTCCCAGGAACTAGAGGTATAAGGATCGGAGGTTTCTGTAGATACTCTTTTATCTTCTCGAAAGCCCTTTGACAATCTTCATTCCACCTGATAGCCTGATCTTTCCTCAGCAATTTGAAAATTGGATCACACGTGGTTGTTAGGTGAGAGATGAACCTTGCAATGTAATTCAACCTCCCTAAGAAACTACAGACTTGCTTCTCTGTTCTTGGCTCTGGCATTTCCTGTATCGCTTTTACTTTGTCGGGATCCACCTCAATCCCTTTTCCGCTAACGATAAAACCCAACAATTTTCCCGATCTCACCCCGAAAGTGCACTTGTTCGGGTTAAGTCTCAGTTTGAATTTCCTCAAACGCTCAAACAGTTTCTGCAAATTCAACAAATGTTCTTCTTCTGTCTGAGATTTGGCAATCATATCATCCACATAAACCTCGATTTCATGATGAATCATATCATGGAACAGAGTTACCATAGCTCGTTGATATGTTGCTCCGACATTTTTCAGACCAAACGGCATCACCTTGTAGCAGAAGGTGCCCCATGGGGTTATGAAAGTTGTCTTTTCCATGTCTTCTGGTGCCATCTTGATTTGGTTATAGCCAGAAAAGCCATCCATGAAGGAGAATACCGAGAACTGAGCTGTATTATCCACCAAAACATCGATGTGAGGTAATGGGAAATCATCTTTAGGGCTAGCTCTATTCAGATCCCGGTAGTCGACACACATCCGTACCTTTCCATCCTTCTTAGGTACTGGGACGATGTTTGCAACCCATGGCGGATAATTGGTGACTGCTAGAAACCCTGCATCCAACTGCTTTTGTACTTCTTCCTTTATCTTGACAGCCATCTCTGGTCTTGTTCTTCTGAGTTTTTGCTTGACCGGTGGACAACCTTCTTTGAGAGGCAAGCGGTGTACCACGATGTCTGTGTCCAGCCCGGGCATGTCCTGATAAGACCAGGCGAAGATGTCAACGTATTCTTGCAGCAATTCAATCAGCCTTTTCTTCACATCATCTCCCAAAGCAGCCCCTATCTTGATTTCTCTCTTGGCGTCCTCGGTGCCGAGATTAATCACTTCAACAGACTCTTGATGGGGTTGAATAACCCCTTCCTCTTGTTTTAATAACCTGGTAAACTCTTCAGGGAGTTCACAGTCTTCATCACCCTCTTCTTCAGCTTGAAAGATTGGATTTTCAAAGTCGAAACGAGCCGTAGCAGAACCGTTATCAATAGGATCCAGTGTTGTGCATCTGCATGAGTGATGGTATGTGCTTATGAGTGTGAACAAGAAGTGAAAACTAAACAAAACATTGCCATTTTTTTTATTTTGAAAAACTGCAAAAATAGAAAGACAGGGAACGAAATATTTGAATGCAAAAATACGTCCTTTATTTATGATAAAAATGCAAGTGTCACATAGACGGGCCCTACAATGAGTCATTACGCCCTGGGCGGAACGTAAGACTTGGATATGCATGAATAAACAAAGAAAATTACTCTTCAAGAAGAGTGACTTGGATAATCTCCTCAGAAGACCAGTTGTTGAGAACTTCACCCGGGATCCTCGGACGCACCCAGTTGTCGATGTCACAATCACTATCCCCATCTTCTTCGTTGACTACAGAGACTTGACCATACTGAATGATGCCAGCACTGGAGAAAGTGATCGGCCCCTGAAGTGTCTGAGGCGTTGAAGTACATACATCTGAAACATCGGAATCAAGTTCAGCAAGTACATCAGAATCAAACGCCATGTTTGGAATATCAGCGACAACATCA